>NC_086329.1:52394684-52652184 GCF_036172605.1 Pelobates fuscus
CTTTGACACTCTGAAAAACCAAGGATAGTCTTCAGGGAAGCCCCCAAAACTAAAAATAAGATTGTCAAAAGCCATAGAGGTCCCATAAAAAAAAACAAAAAAAACAACCATTAATTCAGAAAAAGGACTTTATAGATGTAATAAATTTGCAGCATGTGAAGAATGCAATATACATAAAAATCAAAGAATTACAGAAATTAGCTGCCCTCGGCGAAACACCACTTTCATATTAAAATATCTGATGCAACAGCAATTGTGTGATCTATATGTTGGAGTGTCCATGTGGTCTAAGATTCGTAGGAAGAACAACTAGGAAACCGTCCATTAGAATCAGAGAACATATGAGGAACTTAACGAGAAGGTTCATGCAACATAGTGTGTCAGCTCCCTGTACACATGCCACAATTTGAAAGGGCAAAACGCGTTTCGCAGAAGAATGCAGCATACTCACGGTTGGTGCAGCACAGAATACAGCAAAGATGGATTTTACAACAAAAATGAGAACAGAGAACGGAGTGGCACCCTCCTTGATATGCTGGTATCCTTTTACTCTAATGTGACAGTTCATTTGGAATTTCTTTTATGTATAATTTAATAAGTACTTTTAGGTTTTAACTATACTACGCTATTAGCGGTATTCTGTCCCTCCTCTCCTATTATGCTTATGTTCTACCACACTTCAATGGGATTATCTCGTACAAAATCACTTGTCATCTTAAGGACTTCAATTTTAAAACAACAATATATGGTATATTATATGCTATTTTATTTGTGCAAAAAAGTTACCTGGAAATGTTTTTCCATAAATTTGTTCCAAACAATAATGCAAATAAATAAGTATTCATTTTCAAGTAATTTAATTATAGTAAGTGTATTTATTATGAATTACCACTAGAACATCTGTCAGTGTTTTAGTGGGGAGGCAGCCATCTTGGATTTGCATCAGAATTCTCAGCCCCACAGGGAAAATAACTGATAAAAGTCTTTCACTTTGAAGGAAACATAAAATTATTGTTTAAACTTCCTGATAATTATTTGTGCCCAAAATGCCTAGTTAATTATCAATCTGTAATTTGTTATTATAAACATTAAAATGATGTGTCTAAAATTATTTCAAATGCATTTACACTTTAAAGGGAAACTCTCAGGTACAGCTTATTGCAGTTGTTATTGGACCTGAAGATTAGTTTTGTTACAAACTGCAATTAGTTTGAATTCTGGACAATTGGGTTGTTGTTCCTAAAATTTGAACTGAAATGTAGATGAATCATCAAAAAATTTAACCTGGACACGTCTCATTTCAGCCTATGTAACCATGTAACAATGGACAAGCATGTTTGCTTTAACTCATAATTTTAAAATAAAATATTAATGGAGCAAAAGTTTGATTCTATTCACAGAACATATTTATAAAATTTTTTTATATAACTATATAAACATAGCTTAAGTTAAGATTTGAAGTACCAAGCTGCCAGCAAGGCCTTAAAATTCACTCGCCACTGCAAGTCATGGTATGCTCACCAATGGTGAATTTCTACTCACTGGGGCTAAATATAAACTTGCCAAAGGCTAGTGGCAAATTAAAATTTTAAGCCTGATTTAAATATTGTTTTTTACTGCTCCTCTTCTTTTTCCTCCATTGGTACTTCTTCGGCCTTTTCAAAGTTTACTATATTTTTTATGTTTATATTTTGCAGTACACTAATGTGCCCATTGTTACTCATTTGTGTTCATTTGATTCATTTTCCTTTATCTTTTTTCATTAACAAAATTTGTCTGAGCCGAACACCCATATGGCTGAAATTGGGCTGGACCACATTTATTTTCCCATTGTGGAACAACTTTCTTTGTATGCTGTTCTCTCATTTTATCATACCATTTTGCTGAGACACTATTCAGTCAAAGTGCAATTATAACTTTTGATTTATCTTGGAGGCAAGAGAGGGGCTGGTCTTTGGTGTTGAAAGTGCACCATTTTTTGCAAAACAGCTTAGAAACTGTTTTACAAATAACAGGGGGACAACATTCAAAAACCCCTTACGCAAGACACACTTTAAAAATCGGAAGTTATAGTGGTTACATTGTCCCTTTAAGACCTATGTTTTAAGATAATCAATCAGTGTAGCAACAAGGGAAGTGAATAATCTGCAGTGAATGAAAGACTACTCTCTGATATTATAAAGGCCATTTAATATATTATTCAATGTGAATTGCTGGAAATTCACTGTGAATGTATATTTCACGCCAAATAGAAGATTTGGAAATATTTGTCAAATTCACTCGCAATTTTTGACTGATTAGACTTTAGTAAATAACTCCACTACTTGTTCACTATAGACAACAAAAGGGTCTATGCCCATGTTACTAGTTACTATTTTAGACCTCTCAGCTCAATCTAAATTCTATTTAGTGAGAAAAGTTCTGTGTGTCTGTCCAAACACCCCATTTTGCAAATAGATCTCTGATAGTTGGAAGTTAAACTGAACTGTAAGTGGATTTCACATTTTTGAGGCCAAAGTAGTCACTGGTAGCATAGCTGGCTTAGTAAATGATTCCAATTTGGCTATATTGATCTAAAATTTAAAAAAGTCAATTTCATTTCCAATTTTATTGAAGAACCATGTAAGTGTGCATTCTAAGTCTTCCTATTTAGCAAGTTGACCCCAACTTGCTTTTTTAACCCCTTAAAGACACATGACATGTGTGACACATCATGATTCCCTTTTATTCCAGAAGTTTGGTCCTTAAGGGGTTAAAGATCAATTTCTAGTAAATACACACACTGAGTTCCACCACGGTGTGATTAGGAAAATATTAAGAACTGTTTGCTATGAACAAAAGGCAAATTGGGAACACACAGAGGTGATTAATCTACCTTATGTTTTAACCCTTTCATTTTAAGTAATACAACAACAAATCCATTTTCTATACACATATTTCACTTCTACTTAAAATAAGTATTTGCTAAACTTGAATAGCTACATGTAAGTATATATGTAGATATTTACAGATTTAACCATTGATTTTTTTTTTTATTGATTTTGATTTTTTTTGTGGCTTATATTCCTGTGTACCAACTGTCCTTAATAAATAAGGAAATAGATGACAAAAAATATATATATAATAAAAATAAAAGGTAACAAAAGTATATATTGTGTTTTTAGTATTTCTAGCTATCAAAAAAACAGAAACATAAGTAGACAGATTATTAATAGCGGATAGCAGGACATCTCTGATTTATGTAAATAGGGATTGTGTAATATTTTTATTATTACTCTAAAAAAAAAAAAATCTGTTCCCAAAAAACACAAGCTAATTTTTGTATTTTAATTATATTTAATCATTGCAATTACTGTACAGTATGTTTTACTCTGCCTCAATAATCTATATATCTCTATGTATCTGTATATTTTACTCAATTATGTTTTATGTTTTAAGCGTAGCCGTAAATACCATAGTTCAGAATTAAGCATCGTTCTGGGCTGCTAAGTAAAATATTCATATTTTTTTTTTTTTTTGGTTATCACAAAGCAATGCAACTTTATATAAAAATCCGCTTTATCTTGCCTTCTAATTTCAATGAAGTTTAATTCAACTTAATTAAGCATTTGATGTTGCAGAATGAACCACGGTTCTAAGAGAATTAGAAAATGACATTATTTGTCTTTGATATCAAATCACAAATTGAATTATTTCAATTGTTTATTGAAACATATGCTTTGCATCCAATATTTATTGTCCCTACAGGTTTCAAGGAAATGTGCAAATTGAATCGAAAGCTACTTTCAGAGCATAAGGTGTTTGAAATACATCTCAGATTTGGATAAAGTAAAAAAAAAAAAAAAGTAAAATAAAAATTGGAACGAGGATTTCATTTGGAGGGGATTTTATCTGTTGTAACGTTCTTTTTATCTGTGTTAGTGCTTCATAACTTGCCAAATTTCGGTATTTTTTTTTAGCAAGGAGGACAGCGACAATGCAAAATTTAAAAAAGAAAATAGATATTTTTTTGCACAAGGAGATAAACATGAGACAGTAAAAATGAAAGAGACATAGAGGGAGAGAGTAGAAGAAAGACTCGGAAGACAGGGAACACTGACCCAGTAGTGATGGATAGCTAAAGCAAACGTGTCAGGACGGTATTATGTAAATTACCCAGCCTGCCGAGAGAAGCTCTGATGATTATGGAGGAAGCGAGCAGTTCCCTGGTCCCATGGCACAAACATCTCTTGTTATTTTTCATTCCCTCGAACTACCCTTGGGGTGGATTGCTTACTGACCCTGGTCCTTGAGAAAGAAAATCTACAAGAAATAAGTTACATAGCAAGGAGAGGTGAAAAAAAAAAAATGTAAATTATATATATGCAAATATGTATATATACACACACACACACACACACACATACACACACACACATACACACACACACACACACATTTGTACATGTTTAATAAACCCCATGACATTGATGACATTGCGCCTTAGAATCTACATACTGTACAAACATAATCAGTCACTTGCAAAGCTTAGCTCTGGTTTGATAACAAGGTTGGTCTGCTTATAGTCCAAGAAGTTGACGATGCTAGGTATCGGCTTCGTATCTTAGGAAACCTGCCATATTATGTCAGGATATATACAAACACAATGTTTATGTGCATTTTTTATGCTTTGCTTTGCTGTGTGATTTACTCTGTTACTATGAACGTGTTTCACAAGTCTTATAGATGGATTAGGATGTAAACGCAGATACGTTGCGGTGCTGCATGTCTGTTTGCATCACAATACAGATTATTGTTTTGTTTTGTTATGTTGGCTAACGTGAGGCAGGCGCAAGAGACTGGAGGCATTTTAATGGGGTCACAATGCAAAAAGAAAAGAAAACATATTACTTATGGTTGTATATTGATTTATGCAGACATTTGGGAGCATGTGGTTAAGATGGTAAGATCCAATGTATTCAGTTAAAGGAACACTATAGCGCAAGGCATACTAACCTGTATTCCTAATGCTATAGTGACCTAGTTGCAGCCTAGAGTTAAGTTAAACCGCTCATTTTGAGTAAAAAGCTGAACGATTTTACTTACCTTTTCTCTAGTGTGGAGACCTGCTTGGCACTGCCACCTGCATCTCCTCCTGCGACATAATTTGGCTCTGGATGACCCGAGCAATATCCTCAAAAAGGAGCATTGGTAACTGCTGCGCATGCGCAGCAAGTACCACACATGCACCCAAAAACTTCTCAGATGAAACCATTGAATTTAATGAGCTGCCACATCATGTATCTGAGTTTTACTTGGTCAGTGCATTGGAAGAAAGCTTTCTCCAAAACTGCAGTGTTTTACATTCCAGGTTTAAAATGATCAGACCACTGCACCCAGACCCCTTCATTGAGATGAAGTGATCTGGGTGATTTTAGTTGTCCTTTAACTCATTGCTGTCCACAACAGGCAGCATGATAGGAAAAATAACTTGGGGCATTTCATTCCAAAAAGAGGCTCCAGAGGTTCACAGTGTTATTGTTGATTGACTGATAATCATTTGACGATTTATTGATGATGAAGCAGTAGATTTTACAAATCAATTTGAAGAATCTTATTGGCAAATAAAATACATATCAGACATAAACATGTCTTCGAAAGTGCTGATCTTTCTAGAGCGATGCCTTGTCCACCGCATGTTTTGTGGCCATAGTTGAAACATTCGCACCACCCCAGGCGATGGAGAAAGCAAAAGCAGTAGGTGAAGCAAAGGTTCTGCTTTGAAATAGTGGACATACAGAAATTGACCACTCTGCTGCTGTGTTAAACAGAATGACAATCATTGGCTGAGAATGGTCAGCTGATGCTCTCAGCCACTGACTTGTTACTGTCAAGGCTTTCCAGAAGCTTAAAGCACAAGCCCAGAGGGGGCTAAAAACTTTGCCCCATTACCGTAATCCTGGCATCATAACCACTATAGCGGGCTGTGTAACCATTTAAGTTTCCTTTTATTTAGTTAATATTTTTCTTTAAAACATACATACACATAGTGCAGTATATATATATTTATTTTCTAGTTGGCATCATAGTCTAAGATCAATGCGCATATGAGTCAGTACATGAGCAATGCTCAGAAGATTGGAAACAACACCAGAGGATCAAAACACCAACTACTGGTAGAACAAGTAGCCATGAAAGATTATAAGACCAGGCAGCCTGGATTGACTACAAGAAAGCTTATGGCTCAATGCGACACACATGGATACTGGACTGCTTGGTTCTATACAAGGTCAACAAGACAATAAGAACCTTCATCAAGAATGAAATAGAAAAGTGGAAAACAACTCTAAATTCCATCGTCAGATCATCATGAAGAGTTGATATGTACACAGATTCAAGAGTGGAACTATTAGCCACTGACTCTACATGGATGACATTGAGCTGGATGACAAAGAGCAGGACATTGACAACCAATGACACCTATAGTTTCCTCCTTGGGAAAAATAATGAAAAATTTAAGATTTTTTCTGTAGTACATAATTTGAAGATGCACCTTTAAATCCATCTCAGTATTCAAAAGAACAATCTGCTAACTAGTAAATCTCTGGTTATTCTGCTTTATTGATATTTTAATTAATACAAAATCTGTTGATACAGACTTTAGCCATTCGGGGGTGGACTGAGCACTCGGGCATATCGGTCATGGACCGAAGGCCAGAGGCTCTTGGGGGCCCACCTGTGGTGCAAGAAAGTAATGGCTGAGCTGGGGAGTTCAACAAGCCCGGCCGGCCCACACAGCCTTCCACAGACCCTCTGCTGATGAAAATCCTCTTCCCCTTCCTTTCCCACATTGCTGAGGCTGCCCCAGCAGGGCACACTGATGGACAGCTAAGGGGCCTTTCCAAAAAAAAAACTAGGCCTCTCAGTGTGCTTGTCTGTATGTGGATGCACATATGGACACATATGGACCCTACCCCCAGGTACTCTCTAGAGGCCGTATAACCCCTGTACTCCTTGCACCCACTACACCCACTACAGCCTCCGCTGCACTCACATGTAAATACTGATAAAAAGATTTGGAAAGAACAATAGCATTTAAACTGGCTGACTAGATATTGTTTCTCAAGCAGTCGGAAAATGTACTGACCAGCTTAAGGACATGAATTGGGAGACCACTGACGCTACGTTTAACCAGGTCAGCCATAAATAATTTAGCTGTCACATAAAACAATTATTACAATATATTCTATAATAAATGAGGGGCTTTAAAATTGTAAAGAATTTATGTTTGTCCTCCGTATGCTAAATTCTCCTGAAATCCTAAGGAAAAAAAAACCCAACAAAACCAACAAACAAACAAACCAAAATGCATTTTCTTTGGGAAAATGGCCTAAGGGTGAGGGACAAATATGCTTCTATCTATATCTAAAATGACTGTGCAGTATGTATGCTTAAAGGGAATGAGCATGGCTGCATACATAATTAAGATGCATTGAACAAGGGCGTTCTTATATGTGCATTGTACATTGCCATGCCTTACTGACCTGTGTATATAAAATGAAGCTTATTACACGCATGTGTGGACAAGTGCTCCTAACAGAACAAATATACTGAGTAGCCCAGCAACGGTACACCAAAATGCACTACCTGACAGATGGCATAGCGTCTAAGGGGGGGCAAGTGCAGGAAGAGGACTGTCACGGGGGCAGGAAGGCAATTGCCCCTGAGGCCACTAGAGAGGCATCTGTGCCTCTGTCTCATAGCACAATATGAAACTATATTAAATAACTTTATTATTTTATAATTGTTGTTGTCTAGTTCCTACGGTGTTACTATAAACCTTTTAATACAAAATTAAGAAAGGGAGTGAAGTTTTCTGGTTTGGTTTTAAATTGGGCACTTTATTTGCTGTTGTCCTCCATGCCAGTTGTCGTCATTCCTCACCTGGGCAGGTGCAGCATCTCCTCTTCAAGCAAATAAGGATATATATAATGGACTACTTAAGGGAAGTGCCAAAACAAGTACCTCGATCTGAGATCTAATGAACAATTATTTTATTTGTGCATATCAAGGCAAGAGATGACAGTCGGAAAAAAGCACAAGAACATACAACATACAGACACTTCTTACTTACCGACCGGGTTCCGTTCCTACAACCCGGTCCTAAAACGAATTGGTCGGTAAGTGAGGAGTTAAGTGATTCCCTGCTCTGCTGCGTTCATCTAAATTCAGGGAAATGTCCCTGAACATAGATGAACACAACAGAGCAGGGAATCCCTCTAATCTATGTTCGGGGAAATTTCCCCGAACATAGATTAAGGGATTCCCTGCTCTGGTGCGCATGTCTGTGTTCAGGGACATTTCCCCGAACATAGACGAACGCAACAGAGCAGGGAATCCCTCTAATCTATGCTTGGGGAAATTTCCCCAAACATAGATTAGAAGGATTCCCTGCTCTGTTGTGTTTGTCTATGTTCAGGAAAAATATGCCCAAACATAGAAGAAAGCAGCAGAGCAGGGAATCCCTCTAATTCCCACGATGGCTCGCACTTACCACCCTGCAAGAGAGCTGGTCGTAAGTGCGAGCCGTCGTAAAACAGGTAGGTCACAAAACGGGGACCACCTTCACTGCTTTTCTATTAGATTTGGTTTGGGTTGTCCATCATTCATTCATGTGACTGTTCTGTTTGGCCAAATATCATCCACGGGAAAATATTCGGGAAAACATTTGGACAAATTAAAAGGTGTAAACTGGGCCAATCAGTGTGCTGCAAAATATATACATGGTATAAACATTATGTATATATTTTGCTGTACACTGATAGACAGAATTTCCTGCTATGTGTACCACAGCTCAAGAGAAAAAAGGTAACCAGCAGAGGGAAAAAGAGGAAGAGCAATAACAATATTTATAAATTATATACCGTATATTTATTAGATACAGAATATATAAATATCGATTTTTTTTTTTTACTGCTCCTTTTTTTTCCTCTTTTGGTCACTACTCACTTGATCTGTGAATAAAATCAACATTTAGTGACTGCCCCCTTGTTATAAATCATCATCTGTCGTTTGCTTGGTTATATGTCTGTGTGGAGCTTTAGAGATAAAGAATTTGGCTGAATAGCGAGCGTCACTTTTATCCTAGTAATATCACTCATTTGTCTTATTTTATGAATGTAATCAATGGTAAAGTCATAGGGGGAAAAAGGAGGAAAACATCCAAAAGAGGAATAGAAAGTGGACAGTAGACAGATCATTTTGACTTCTTATAGAAAGGGCAACAATGTTGACAATGTTAAAAGGTGGAGTATCAGCTAAGTAATAGTAACAAAGCTACAAAGTGAATTTCCAGTGTTTTTATTTGTGGAAGCACTATTGTTATCATTTCATTTTCTAAGTGAATTCGACAACGTTCTATTTGTTTTCTAATTTTAGCTGTTGCTTGATGGGTTGAAGCAATGCAGGAGAAAATTAAGCAAGCACCCTACTCTGTAGTAATAGCGGACACGTCTCTCTGAGGAACATATAAAAGACAGATTAGATACATGAGTTGACAGTTTATCTGTTTAAAGGGATCTAATTTATTAGGTCTGCTTAAGAAATATTTTAAGTACCAAAACAACTTTAGCTTAATTAAGCCGTTTTAGAGTATAGATCATGCCCTCCAGTCTCACTGATCAATTTGCTTCCAATTAGGAGTTGTCACTTTGTTTCTGTTTATGCAGTCCTAGCCACACCTCCTCTGGCTGTGACTCACACAGTCTACAAGGAAAAAAGTGTCATTCTTATAACACACTGTGTTTACTTCAGAAGTTCTTATCTCCTGCTCTGTCAATTGAATACAAACTGGAGGCTGCTGTAGCCTCTTGCATACAGCACAGAAAATGTGAACAAGAAATTCCAAATTAAACACACTGTGCAAAATACAAAGTTTTTTCCCCCCCACTGGAGTGTGTAACTAGGACTGCATAAACAAAGTGATATAACTCCGACGTGGCAGAAAATTAGGCAGTGAATCTGCAGGGACATGATCTATACACCAAAACTGCTTTATTAGGGTAAACTTGTTATGGTGCTTAGATCGTGCCTTTAACTGCAGTCTATAGTTATTCCATGTTTGGTTTATTTGTTAGTAAAAATGTAAAAGTTTCTCCTATCTGTTGTTTTCAAACATGACATATCAAATTTACTTTCTTAGATAAGTGCAGTAGCACCTCCTTATAAATGAAAGGGAGAACATTTTTCATTGGTTGGGATAAGTAGCTGCGAATCAGTACCTCTGCTGCATGGTGCCCTCCTCCTATACAGGAATATTCTTCGGCGACGTATTCTCCTGTGGAAAGCCATTTTCCTGATGTTGACCTTCTCTGAAGGGGACGTGAAAGGCCAAACAGGTAGATTACATAAGCCCAGTAACTATGACATCGCATGACATCATGCATGCTGTGTGCCTAAGGCACCATATAAAGCAAAGCTTATATTTTAAAAAAATATTTTTAATAAACATATCAAGAGTAACTAGGAAGCTTTAGCTGTTCTTTTATGGTTGAGGTCTTAAATATTCATAATTCTTAAATGTACACAATAGGGTTAGGAAAACAAAGCTCCCTAGGCTCCTCCCATCCATTTAAAGGGTTACCTGATTCCTGTGCTGATGTCCCTTGGCACTGGATTGGGCTCCTCCTCAGACGAAATCAGTGCAATCCTGGAACTCAATGCGCATGCACATGGAGTGACACGCATGCATTAGGTTTTCTTATGGGGTTTTTCAACATACTGGACTTGTAAGGTGTAAGGACATCCAGTGTGAGTGTGGGGAAATGCAAAGTGTGAGGACATCCAGCGTTGTTTCATAAAGTCAAACTCCATGAAACTGCAGGAAGCACCTCTAGTGACTGTCTCATAGACAGCCACTACAGGAAGTCTTAACGCTGCAATGTAAACATTGCAGTTTTTCTGCACCCATACCAGGCCAACGAGTTGAATTGGTCTGGATGCAAATAGTGTCTCTTAATGTCACTTAATGTCCACAATGTCATTAACCCCATAGCACTTTTACGGAGTTCTATTCTGTCCATATATTAATGGGCTTTAATGTCATTGCAGAGTAATGAGACACATGGAGGGGCTGAGGGGAATAATGAGACATATGGGAAGCTGGGGGAGAATGAGACACATGGAGAGGTGGGGGGGAGAATGAGACATGTTGGGGCTCACTGGTTTCTAGTTACGCCTCTGATTATGAACCAGCAGATGCAGAGCCCAGTTCTACACATGTCATGCTCATGTATAGCATTTTCCTCATGGAGTACTAATTTTCTGAAATCAATCAAGAATCTTCACAGTATTCTTGGAGGACTTGTGGGAATAAGTCCTCCAAGTCTATTGCATTTCTATGGTCAATAAAGCAGAATTTCCTCGAGGTCCAAAACATTTATTTCTCACCAACTGTACATCCATAGAGTAGCAATGGGTGGGTTTTCTAGATCCACTATATTTACCCTATTCATCCCTTCCACAAGCTAATGGGTAGCACAGTGTTGTGCACTCTACCAGAAAGAAATCAATAATCAATGAATACATAAATATAATATATATTATAGAACTGTTTTGATTAGTTGGCACATTTCTACGTGAATTCTACACACGGCAAGGTAGCATTCTTCATGTGCAACCCATCAGCATGGAGAAGAAATACAAGCCTAGGAAGTGTGAAATATCTGGAGAGCCTATGTCCTCTTGGGACAATCTATTTTGGGGACTTATTGACAAAATTTTTGAATTTATTGTTATTGTGAAAGAGACTGCAGCCATAAAAAAGATAACCTTAATGATATTACTGGGTTAAGTAACTGCAATAAATACGTATCTTTTATTACGTTCTACTAGTGAGGTTTTAGGATTCTCATCTCCTTGTGATGCAGTTCCTTCAACGTACTTCTATCAGATTGACTGAATGGAGACACTGTTTAGTACATCTGAGGACTAGATATCTGTTCTCTCTCAAGTGAAGGTACAAAATTCAGCTCATTCCTTTCAAATGAACATAAATTTGACCTCCGTTGTTGCTGATAATAAAAGGGTTACAGTAGCTTCCTCTGAATCCCACTGGGAGAACCTGGATTTTATTATCATTATTATTATAATTTGTAATATTATTATTTGTGTTCCCATTTAATGAACAAAGAGGAGTTATTTTAGAAGAGATAATAAAAGCAAATATCAGGAAAGTAATGATGTCGTTGATAGCCTTGTGGGACAATCAAGACAGATTTATTTTGAAATTGCATTTCATTTGTTCGCATTACTTAGTATAAAATTTATCTCCAAGGCAAATTCTTCCCTAAAAATATTTCAGATGCAGTTATTATGTTTAATAGAACCCACACCTATGTACAATGCAATCACACATCTCTTGAGAATAATTTTAATGAGGTATTTTATCCATATTTTGCCGTGGCCCCATAGCGCTATACAATTGTGTTTTTATGTTCAAGCTGCTAATATTGACATCAGTTTTTAGTTCCACATATTAAAAACTGAAATGTTATGTATGAGGAAACAGGTGAAAATTGTTTAGCTAAATAACAAGTTGTTTGTTTTGTAACACCTACAGTGTAAGATACGCTATTATAAACTGTCTTGTTTTACGGGAGCATCAAACATGGAGAACCGAGTGTGGACACCAAGACAGACTAATTTTATGGATACTAATTGAAACATGGATGGAAGATGTGAAATTGGGCAGAGAGGTCAAGAGCAGCACATGCAGAACAATAGTTAGACTCAATTCAATGATCAATTTAAAAAGCAGATAGTCGATTAAAGAAACAAACTTGTTAAGCACCATAATCACTACAACTTACCTGGTTCTCCCAATATAAGTAGTCAAACCATTGTAGAACGGTTTGACTTTTTGTCTGCGGCCTGCCGGGTGTCACTCTCCGCCTCCACTTCTTCAGACAGAGAGCCGGAAGAGCTCTGTCTAACTAAGCCTGGCAGTACACAGGTTAGCTCATTGTCTTAGAGCAAGCAGGTGATGCTCTCGACAATGAGCTAACTGAAGTTACTGCTTATGAACTTCATTGTTAGTAGCAAAGGCAGGAAGCAGCACCCAGCAGACCCCAATTAAGAAGTCAAACTGCTCTAAAAAAGCCTTGACAACTTACAACAGGGGATCTCAACGGCATTCCTGGATTGGATCTATGACCACTACAGTGGTCTGTAGTTGCCATTGTGCTTGGAGTGTTCCTTTAAATTTCATATTAAACACTCCGACTAGGAAAAATGAGAGAAACCATTCAAAGCACTTCCTGATATAAAATAATTCTTACCCACGATGGGTTTTAAGAGTTTAACAAGCAGGAATTAGGAATTATAATTGAGCCGAACAAGAACAAGAATCAGGAACTGATGTCAGATAAACAGAAAGGTAGCCATATATAACTGGCCAACCAAGGCCGGTTCTGCAGTTAATAGAAGGCAAATTTTTAGTACCTTCTATTAAGGTATAGGATATATATTTTAGTAAATGTGTATTTATTTATTTTTTACAATGATTAATTATATGCATAAAAATATATGCATTTTGGGACACCAAGTTTTACCTTAACCCCTTAAGGACACATGACGTGCCTGACACGTCATGATTCCCTTTTATTCCAGAAGTTTGGTCCTTAAGGGGTTAAAGGTTCTCTTTGAGACTATAAAAGTCCTAAATACAGCTTTTTGATTATGAGAATAGGAGAGGAAAAAATGAATTCCTTGATTTTCTTCATTTCGGAAGAGTGTTTGTAATATATTCTTGATTTAAAAATATCTCTATGAACTGATTGCCTAATTAAACTTTTTTTGTTTTTGTTTCACTCATTGCCAGATTCAGGGTATAAAATAAATATATCAGCACACAATGACATTTCTGGGTCATGAAATATATCTATATCTAGCAAAGACTTCTTCATAGATGGAAAAGCACACTATTTTATGTGCAACCACTCCCTGTGTGTCCCTTTGCCCCAATATACTCTGTTATGCACAGAGCAGGTAGCTCTTGGGTGGTCAATATTGTTCTTGAGCAATCAGAGAGTTGTGTCGCTCCTCCCCGAACCTTCTTATGGCTTCCAAGCACCCAAGACTATAGGTAGCAAGATGTGATGTCACATTCTGTCCATGTCACTCAATGCTATTTTAAACAGACACAAGGAGAAGAGGTAGAGAGATCTATGACACCAAAGGCGCTGATCTCATTAGCCTACTGTGATTAGGGGTTGAAGATCCCTTTTAAAACCTCAACTCAATCACAGACAAAAAATTATATACAAATCTGATTTATACTTTTTGAGTTATTGTGTCCAAATACATTTGATCTTTTTTAGAACAATGTATTTTTGAAGGCTCTGTATTTTACTTAATTTTTCCAATAGTATTCAGAACATATGTGTGTGAAACACTATTTCAATGTTGCTGTATATTTCTTAGAGGCTTCTAGACTACCATAAAAAATATAGTCCATAAACAGCAGCCATGCTACAAGTAGCAATAACTACATTTATGCCATTGGTAAATATCCAAATGACTATTTGATAAAAAAAAATATATATATATATATTTGTATATGTTAATTCTAGTTCATCCCTATCTAGTCCTTTCCCATCCCAGACTTTCATTGTGTCTGTCCAGTCAATGAGAATGTTTTGCTTTGCAAGGCAGGTGTTCTGGGCTCATGAGTTTAGGTCCATTGAACTAAGCAAACCAGGAAGTAACAGGACCAGCTCTCTGATTGACAGCTAACAGGGTGTAACAAGGTTAATTTATAAAAGTGATAATTTCTATTAATATCTGCAATTTTTTTTCAAATTAAAAAAGAGGACACATTTTTCACACATAAAGTACTTCAGCAAGGTACAGTGCTTTAGGTATTTGGAGTGTCCCTTTAATTTAGATGGACTCCATCTACAGCAAATTTGGCAAATTTAATTTAGTTCAAATTACATTGAGCTTGAATGGGTTCCTGCTATTTTCAAATAGATCTTATGGCAGCTGTGAGATTCAGCTGATAAAGCTCAAATCAAATGCTTACCGAATGTCAGTCAATCGTCTCCGGTAATAAAGATTTTAAGGTAAGTGTAGAATTGGTGGTGTATAGTTATTGGCAAATAAGGTTAGAGGCAGAATTAGGGTGACTTAGAGTTTGAATTTTCCTACTTTAGTAGTTTTTGTCAAGGGAATTAGACTAAATAAATTAACAGAATTGAATATAGTCACAATTTGGCTGTTTGTGAAAAGCCAAAACAACAAACAAACATAGACATTTGGATGATTTTAACAGCTAACCAAAAGGTTTAGTTAAAATATGACTAAAGTGATAAAATGTCTTTGTGGTGATTAGCCACATGGGTTTCAATCTGCAAGATTTTGATTAAAAATGCCAAAATTGGACAGTCAATTTACTGTAGACTACCTTAATATAAAACTCCTTAGATAAGTGTGCTTATAAAATATATAAATAAGTATTAAAGGATTATAATCTGTTCCAGCTAGTGGTTTTATCCGCTAAACAATGAACCACTGTGACTTAAATACCAAATCTAATAAAAAATAAATAAATAAAAAAAATGGTCACAAAAGGTGGGAATTTAGGAAAAAACTACAATCACAGATTTTTTTGAAAATGTCTTTCCTTACCACAATAATTCACAGTTTAGTGAATAGTCTTCGGAATTTCTTCTCTAGTAAAATGTGTACAAGTCTTGCAAACTGAACACAACCTCAGCCATAAACCGCGTTGCTTCTCTGGTTTAGAGTAGCATGTGAGTAAAGGGTTAATTAGTGTCTCCCCTCTCTAATTCTCTTCTTATTTAGACCCTTTTAAACAATATATACAGTGACTTCAATGAACCATCTGATAACAAGGCCCGAAACGAATATTCCCACATGTTTCGATCCAATTTTCTGCCACACACCATATTAATTAGTTATTCACACAATCTCTGTGCTTTGCCATAACACTTCTTGAGTGGTGTGAGAGGAATGTGCCTGCTGTATAGCCCACAAGGCACGGATCTGTTTTATAAAACAAACCATTTACAAGTGTTTTACCTATTTTTGCTCAATATTGTTTATTGATAGGTTGGGTCAGCTACGAGGCTTTTTCGGCTGGAAGGTAATTGTTAAAGCGACACTCAGCTTTATAAGTATCGGAGAGGTGTGCAATTAATTTGCTTAGTGTTATCGTTACCATTGCTCAGATTGTTACAGTTCTATGAAGTCACACACAAGTGACTTTGATCACTTTTTCAGCACTCAGGGCTCATCTCGACAACCGATACTTTTGACAAAACTATTTCCTAGACTGAGCTTCATGGGAGCTTCATGGGAATGTAGATTACAAACATTTGGAGTATTAAGGTTAGCCAGACAGATAGGCAGACAGACAGAGAGACAGACAAACAGACAGACAATAGTAGGCGCACAGGCCTGTTTTAACATCTGGCTAAATATTTTATTGTTTTTATATTTTTTAGTGCTTAGGGTAAACTACTGTACATTTAAGCACATATTAAAATTTCTGTGCATATATCACTTTCAATTCTTGTTTTCTAAACTGACCATTTTTAAAGACTTTGCTGTGTATAAAACAAATATATATTATTTTAATATACGTAGACCTAGACTACCTTACTATTTAACATTCAATTTTTCAAAAATCGTATTGTTCTACCTGTTTTGCAATTCAGTAGATACAGGAACTTATGAAAAACTTAGCTTATCTCTTTTCAATTTTATAAGTATGTAACTGTAAAAATTTAGTTACATAGGCTGAAAAGATACATGCGTCCATCAAGTTCAGCCTCTCACATCTGTTTTTGCTGTTAATCCAAAAGAAGCATTTTCCAATTTTGCAACAAACTAGAAAAAAAATCTTACTTGACCCCAGAATGGCAGTCAGATTTTTCTTTGAATCAAAAAGCTATTACCACACAAAATAAAATGTATAGTTCTATATATTATGTTTTTGCAAGTATTTATCCAATTGCTGTTTAAACACCAGTATAGACTCTGATAATACCACCTCTTCAGGCAAAGAATTCCACATCCTTATTGTTCTTACTGTAAAAACCCTTTCCTTTTCCTTAGAGTAAATCTCCTTTCTTCCAGTCTAAATACATGACCTTGTGTCCTATGTATAGTCTTGTTTATGAGTAGATTTCCAAACAATGGTTTCTATTATCACCGAATATATTTATATAAAATTATATTTGTATGAAATGATATAAAAATCATATTTTATTATTGGAAAAAATATGTGTTGTTTTTTTTTTTTAAGAGTCTTATGCATGAAATTCCAATAAACAGGTTGCTTTTAAAAGGGTGGCCAATCTTATGATCACAAAATTAACTATACTAACTGTTCTGTCCTTCCATGGTGTTATACAGTATGTTTCCATAAACGGACATTGGCATTTGTCGCTTTCCATGTTACATGATGGCTGTGTTATATAAACCAAGATACCTTGCAAGTCTGAGATGTGGCTTTTGCAGCTGCGTTGTCGGCAGTGAGATATTATAACACCAAAGTAGATAGAAACTCAAGAGTGGGTCAGAGCTGGTATAGTAATAACCAGCCTTCATAACCTGCCTGCTCCCTTGCATGTTAACATACTGTGAACCGAACACAACTGACAAAACTAATCAATCACCGCGCCACTAACACAAAGAGGGATAAAGAGGTTAACACAAATTGATGACATCCTCGCTTGAATTTTACACTGATTCGGCTAACTCCACGATTGAAACAGACAAAGATTTATAGTCCAAGCAAGGACGGTAGCTCTTCTTGATTGCTTGATTTTTTTTTATTTTTTTTGTATTTATTTATTTATATTCTGCATATTTATTCCGGAGCTCATCATAGTCTTGCGGCATTAGAATGCTTATTCGATTTTACATTTCAAAGAAGGGGGCATTATGCAGCCATTTGCATGATGTGAAGAAAATCACTGTAACGTTTTGTAATGCCAGTCGCCGCAATGATCATTAATGCTCACCTGCATAAGCAGAAGCGTGCTAGGCATTTGTTATGTTCGGATATTATCCGGCAGCTTCTTCTTCTTCCTCTTCTTGTATAAAAAGAAATTATCTTGGATTTCCAGGATGAGAAATTGTGTTGTGTCATGCCTCCGAGGGGTAACGCAGTATTGAGCTTTTATGAATTTGTTTGATATTAGGGCTGCGCTTTACGAGATCCAACGCAATTTTTTTTTCCCTGTGAAATTATTACTGAAAGCTTTTTATCGGTTGCTTTTTGACAGATAATTGATTATTATCCTTGACACATGATGGATAACTTTCATAAAAATACCATTCCCAGCCTTCTGATTGGTCCCCAAAGTTTTTTTTTTAAATGTTACTTTTCTAAGTTCATAGAAGAATCATACCAATAGCCATTGTGTATACGAAAATATAATGTGTTAGCTATTATTGACTTTAAAAGTCAACTAAAAAACTTATTTCAAAAATAGGAATTATAGTTCTATTCTTAATTTGGTCTCTAAAGTTTAACCCCTTAAGGACACATGACGTGTGTGACACGTCATGATTCCCTTTTATTCCAGAAGTTTGGTCCTTAAGGGGTTAAAGTTTAGTTGGGTAAAAATAACATGCATACAGGAGGGATGTGAAATCCGAGGAAAGTTAAATATACGTCTCCCGTTTAAAAAAAGAAAGAAAAAAGAAAGAATATAGAGGCCGAGGCGAAAATATTTTTAGGGTTACATGTATATATATTAATGCCAGATGAAGTAAATTTAATTAAAAATCTGAAACAAAAAAAACTCAACAAATAAATAATAAGAAAAACTAAAAAGCAAACAAAACAGATATACTGTAAATGTTCGTTCAATCTTCTCAGCAAAAGTTCAGTATCAGTCACTGTAAAGATATAGATAGATAGATAGATCTTTAAAATTACACTATATATGAATGTAAATGGATTTTAAATACATTTTCAAAATATACATTCAAATCTCTTTCATTTACCATTACAAAAACAGCACCATTACGTTTTTAAACATAGACTTTACCATGATCCACCTTCCCATAAGTTAATCTAGTATTTTAAATTCAACCTAAAAATGAATTTAACAACCTAGGGGGGAGATGCAATCTCTGTGTGTCTGTGAATTACAGGTAACTTTTACCATTAATATTTTATTTTTTTTCCCTTGGTATATCCCCTGTATATATTTTGTTGGCCCTTGCAGCTTACAAGCTAAGGAGGAGAGAGAAAGAGTTTTGTTTCTAATCAAACCCAACACAATCCTATCCCGGAGTTCATATTCCATTTAATTAAGTAGGAACCAAATGCGTTAAAAATAAAAGTGAGATTGTAGCCAGTAAACAGAACAGATGTGATATGGTAGTTATAAGGCATTTGTACTCATGTCATTCAATGGCGTCAGTTTTACAAAGTCCCTTTAATCACCCGATTCCCACTTTGAACTCCATATCCTTTTGTTCCATTAGTTAGACAGCAGCTTTGCTCTCTTGCAGATAGAGAGATTATTTTATACTACCATATGCCGATGTTTCTGAAAACAAGGGCATTGATTTCAGCGAAACAGTCCCCTCCCCAATTCATTACACAACCCAAGGGACGTGAGCATTTAAAACAGGAAATCGCCATTGTTAAAACGATGCTAATTGTAATGGATTTTTACTGTAATTGGTATGGAGGCAAGGCAGGTTACCCCTATGATATTAAAGATCCCATAATTGAGGCAACTTGTAGCGCAAGCTGTTGTGGTGTTTTTAATATATACCATTACGGTTACAAAACCGTACAAGAAAACAGAGTTCTGAAAGATGTGCTAATTATCAGAAAAATGTTTACATTAATAGTCAGCAAGACAGACAAAAGAAAAATACATTTTAACCCTTTGTAGATGGCTACACGGGCCAATAAAATATATATACAAATGACTTTATGGGTGTCCAGATTTTGCAAATATGTGTTTTATTGACAATACACAGATTGGATGTTTCTAAGAATTTTAATTGCAGTGTTTTAATTCTTTGAGGGTTAAAGTCTCAATTTACTTCGCTAAGCATGGAGTTGATATCTCATCTATCAAGAATTATTTTCTTTATGTTAATGAATTCAGGGGACAGAGTCCCATTTCTATATTCATGTCTCCTGATTGACCTGACTTGAAACCCCTGTCCCAGCTTCCCAGAAGCATTTTTTGGGCATCTTATTTGTAGCCCCTACCTCGAAGTCTGCAGAAGAGACAGTCTGCCCACTTATATTTAGAGTTCATTAATACTGGATTTAGTGACCTTAACAGAATTCGAACCACTACTTGTTTTAAAAAAAAAATGTTATCTTCGGTCATAAAAATAAATCATTAAGTAGACATACAGTTGAAAGAGCTCATACAATCGGCAGAGTGCCATGCCTCTTCCGATTGTGTGAGATATTTCCACTATATTTCGACTTAATGATCTTTTATAATGAAGAAAGTAATAAAGAATATATAGAATTTTTAACGAGCAATGGTTGGAATTCTGTTCATGTCGATATATTCTGTACCAGATTAATAGGCTGTAAAGATACATGATCATATTTCCAAGGTATCAGGGTACATGCCGAAATACTTGAGGTATCAGACTAAACAACCAAATTATCAGGGTGTCAAGGTCCATGGCCACATTAACATGGTGATATGTTAAATTGGCAGATTCTCATGGGGTAAGGCTCTTTCCCAGATTCTCAGCTTTTAGGGTGCATGGACAAATTATCACATTATCAGGGTACATGTCTAGATTCTTAAGGGGTCATCATAAATGGACAGATTTTCAGGGTGTCAGGTTGCATGGTTGAACTAATAGAAGGTCACGATATGTGACCAGATTTTCACAGTGTCAAAGTACATTGTCACATTAATAAGGTGCCCGGGCACATGGCCAATTGGTATGTGGGTACCTTAAAAGTTTCTGGATGCATGTATATAAATAGTGGTAATTTGGATGCCCCATAACCATATCACATCTACCTACCACCAATCCCCCTTAACCCCTTAAGGACAGATGGCGGATATATTCCGTCATGATTCCCTTTTATTCCAGAAGTTGTGTCCTTAAGGGGTTAAGAATGACAGACACCAATATGGGATAAAACAGGCCACAGCATTTATTAAACATAACACATCCATAACTTTCTTTATAAATGTATAAACAATTCTTAATAACTTAACACATACAGAAACAAACTTAAATCAAATGTCCTTGCCAAACTAGCAGAGCCGACACCTATGAAAAAACCTTAAAGTGTACTCACCTCCCCCCTCATTCACCAAAATTACCTTAACCATAAAATGCCAACCAATAGCAAGCTTTTAGCTCAGTGGGCACTTCCAATTTGGTAACTCCTCCGTTTACCACGTAACAGTTAAGGGAGGCTTAGATCTGACACTTGTCCACAGCATTTCTCTTACTGTGAAACAACTCCCAACATATTTAGCAAGAACAAGCTCCATGCCTGCTTTGACAAAGGACCCACTACAACCAAGAAAAAGAAAGGAAGGGAGGGAAGATGTTGCTGGCCTGGCTAACTAAGTGACACTAAGGTAAGATCTCTTTTTGAACACACTCATGCCATAGACACTCCCACCCATACACACACCACCCACACATTACAGGCATCCAAACCCACACTCATACATGTGCCTTGTCCTCTAAGGTGCCCTATCTCCCTTGGGCCTTGTCTATATTCCCAGGGTCTAAGATTCTCACATCACCAGAATTCCTTGATGTAAATGTGCACAGACAGATTACAAGTTGTTTGGGGATATTTCCAGATTTTTTTAGGGTGCCTGAGCACTCAACCACATACAGTAAAAAAGTGTCAGGATACATGACCAGATTCTCAGAGTTCCGGAAAAATTACCAAGATCTCAAGGTCTCTTATATGGGAAATCTAAGCCCTGTAACTGCTACAGCCTTTTATAGTTTATATAGTGCAAATAATATTTGGCTTCAATCGCTCAGTTATTTTTTTGTCAAACCTCTTTTGAGACATTCAACCGAAACTGAGGATCTTCTATCCCAAACTCTCGTAGCACATCAATGCTATCCAAACCTAGGTAGGGTTTGGAAGTATAACTTATAACATTTTTCCAGTTCTGCTATTTTTGCCTTTAATTTGATATTCACTTTGAATTCACCTTGAATTCTCACTTTAGTAAATAACCCAGATTTTGTCAGGTGGTGGGGGGGAGGGGAACATTTTATGTGTACGAATTTTTTCACAAACCTCTTAAAAGATGATTCGAAAAGCAATAAAGTGAATGCACTCAAAGACTGAATGAAGCACGACTACTATACATGTGTTATGGAGCTTAGTTATTCCCTCTAAGTATCATGATGTTCAAATCATTTTTCCCATATTGTCTATTGTACATTGATTTAAAAGAACCAGAAACCTATTAATAGAATGTAATTTCTATGATCATTATTAAACTTGCTGATAGAGGGCAGAGTGGAATCAAGATGAATAAAACAATTAAATTGTTATCTAAAAACCAATCTTTCTGGCAAACGTGCTTTGTTGACAATACACTGACCTGTGCTTTATGACTGCTGTGGAAGTCATTGTTAAATCTGATATCTACGACCTCTTATACTGCCTGAAATTAGCTTTCTATGTAATGAGATGATGCTTATTGCACCATTAATAGAGAAGAACTCTAATGGTTCTGTTTTTAAAGTGAAAGCAGACTGATTAGAGATGGCATTCAAGGCATTCCTTTCCTCTCTGGGTTGTATGAAACTGTTAGCTGATATGCAAAGGACTCATTGAGTTGGCGGTCTCCCGAGAATACGGACCTTATTTAAGATTGGATCACGACATCTGTATGTGATCAAATTTGTCATTCTTTGTCTTCCAGCCCATTGGCTGTTGCCTAGCAACTGGTCAATCTCACAGACTATTTGTCATGACAAATTAGCTCCTTTGTTACCATAACGACCAGCTTTGTTACTTAATTAAATTGATTCAAATCAGAATTGACTTAAGGCAAACAAGAGGCTCTGTGTTGAAGTAATAAACAGAACATCAAAGGGAGTCACTAAGTTCAGAGATATATATCAAACCGAAGAAACCTATAATCAATTAAGGATTACTGTCTACCAATAAGCATTACCACTGATCTCCTGTTAAGGACTATCTCTTCCCCGCAAGAACGAGATCCCTTATTGCTGATACTGACTACTATACTCCATAGTGGGCCCTTTTTAGCAATGTAAAAAGTAATGCTACATTTATTACATTCCAGACATTCAAGACATCACATTCTATAAAACACTAACATTAAATGCTTTCCCAGTGGTTATCTGGTACAATTAATGTGACAGATTGGAACACTGAAATTTATGTTAGATAAAATAATCTAGATAATTTAGATAATTTACATTAAATGTAGGGGATATCTGACAGTTCACCTTTAAAGAACACACCAAGTACTAGAATCACCCATAGTCTTTTCTTAATTTATGTTGCAAGGAATTCCTTATTCCTGTCTTCTGTAAAGATGTTCATTATAGCAGCTATGATTTTATAAAATTGCTCTGAACCACTTGCTCGGCATACTGCTATCACAAACCAGCGCGAGAGCTTGCATGGTATGCACAAGTTTGGTTTAGACATAATGTCAACTACTACGGGACTTGTAATGTCTCTATGAGTGTGTAACACACTCCTGTCTGCATGTGGCTGCTGCATGTAGCTTCAATAATAAAATAAATATGAATGATGCTATCCACCAAGCTAATATGGGCCATCTGTTGGTTACTGTTAAACTGCAATTCATTTCACAAGTGAAGGTATTGTACTGAAAAACATTTAGAATAAACTCCTACTGTACTGTCCAAGAGGAAGACATGGGTTGGCTAAGAACACATGGTCACTTCTTGGTCTCTGTAGAAGCTGCAGATTTCACAGGAACGAGCAACATTCACGTTTTTGTTATTTTAACTAATGCATTTAAAAGGAGGCAGCCAGTAGAGGTGCTTCCTGGAGTTTCACAGAATTTGACTCCGTGAAATTACACTGGATGTCCTCACACTGCATGAGGACATCCAGCGCCTAGCAGAACCACAGGCCTAAAGCATTCCCCACTCGATTGCCAATGGAGGAGGCAGAACCAGGGCCAGCGCCGGTGGGCGGAGATCACTAGAGGGCAGAGGGACATTAAACGTTAGGGAAAACACTTTTGTATTCCTATATATATAAGCACGCACATTATATATTATTATAATTATACATTATACATTAAAAATAAGAGACGCTTCCAACCTGCAGCATCTTTTTTTAAAATATTTATGATGTATTAAAATACCATTAATCTCCAGACAATACATTTCTAATTGGAAATTATATAAAATATACAGATTATGTTTTTAACGAAAACTACCTAAATTTAGCATCTGTCCTTCATCAACTAAGAAATTAAACATACAGAGTTCGAAAAAATATTAAATGGGTCAGACATGGTGATCACTTTTCCCCCCAAAATGTTTTTCTTTTTCCTAAAGGTTCCTTTCCTAATTTTTCACAGCACACATCAAACAGATTTTATCACTGTGTTGTTGGTTTATTAACTGCATTTTCTTCCAGGCTAACCGTTTGAATAATTACTGCCAATTATAATATTTGAAGCATGTGTTAATACTCCAATATTTTAAGTGAAGATGGGTTGATAAATAATTGAATGTGCATGAGATAAAAGATGTTAACTGTTTACTGTAATTTCACGCTATGTATTCCTAAATACAAATTTCTGACAAAAGGATTTCAAACTCCGAAAAAGTCCATAGTATCTTGAGAGGAAAAACATTTAAAGCAGGTCTTTGATTTGGTTGGAAAGGGGGTAACTTCATAAGTGGCAAGATTGTGCCCCACCCTTAATATTTGCATGGCTTCAAGTATAAATTAAAAATCCACAAGATATATTAATTTTCTTTGGTTTTCCTGTATTCCTGGCACTATTCTGTATTCCTCTGCCTCCCCTCTTCCTCACGCCCCCCTGCCTGGGTCAATAAGGGTATAAAACCCTTTGTTTACTTACCTTATCTTAGCACTGAAGTCCCTCAGTGCTGGATCTTGGCACTGCCCCCTCATGCGGCACACGATGGTCAAATGCCGCACGAGCATTAGACCTTCCCATAGGACCTCGTGAGGACCTCCAGCGTCAGATAACGGACTAAAGGTCAGTTTCGTTACAGGAAACCCTCTAGTGGGCAGACTTAGTGCTGCACTCTGACCGTTCTGCGACTATGCAGCCCCATACACAGCAACCTGTGATGCACTGTGTGCTCTGACACCTTTCTGTAGTGGTCAGCATAACATTTTTCATCAATTTGAGCTACAGTAGCTCTTCTGTATGATCGGACCAGAAGAAATAGCCTTTGCTCCCCATGTGCATCAATTAGCCTTGGGCACTCATGACCCTGATGCTGATTCACCGGTTGTTTTCCTTCCTTGCACAAGTTTTGGTATTTTTTTATATGTTATTCACTTCACCGGTCAGTGGTTTTAATGTTGTGGCTGATCAGTGTATATAGGTGTCATTTTATGTCAGTAGTTCCTAAAGCAGAATATCACTTTTCTGGAAACTTCAAAACTGAATAACACCTTGAATATGATTTATAACCTTTGCTTAAAGGACCACTATAGGCACCAAGACCACTTCAGCTCAATGAAGTGGTCTGGGTGACAGGTCCCTCTAGTTTTAACCCTGCAGCTGAAAACATAGCAGTATCAGAGAAACTGCTATGTTTCACTGAGGGTTAATCCAGCCTCTAGTGGCTGTCTCACTGACAGCCACTAGAGGAGCTTCCACGATTCTCACTGTGAAAATCAAAGTGAGAAGACGCTGGATGTCCATAGGAAAGCATTAAGTAATGCTTTCCTATGGGCAGTTTGAATGCGTACGCGGCTCTTGCCGTGCATGCGCATTCGGAGCATTCGGAGGGGGAGGAGAGGTCACCAGCGCTGAGGGAGCCTGATGCTGGATTAAGGTGAGTGGCTGACAGGGTTTTAACCCCTTCAGCCAAGCAGGAGGGGGGCCCTGAGGGAGGGGAACCTAAAGACCCAATAGTGCCAGGAAAACAAGTTTGTTTTCTTGGCACCATAGTGCTCCTTTAACTATTTTTCCTGAGATGGTAACAGGCAATTCAAGCTAAACTAAATATCTCCTATACTCAGTGGTCACAGTCTATCTCTCTACAGTATGAGTACCAATGTGTGCCCACGCACAGCCTCATTGAAACCATTTCAATGAGCAACAGTGCTTATGGTGCTTGAAGAGTCTCTTACATAAGTTACATTTGTATTATTATTAGTTTTTATAAAGTGTGTAACTGAATTAATATAAACTAAAAGGAATGTGCAGCATTATCCAGAAATATGTTTTTTTATTAATCCAAAGGCTGTACCATGTCTTGTCCTCTACTAACATCACACCTTTCTATTCTTTCAAGTAAATATTGTTTCAATACAATAACACACATTTTTCTTCTGTGATGCCATTAAAAGCCTATTCTCCCTTTTTTCAGTATTCTGACAATAGCACTTTGTTAAGGATGGCTGCTTCCATTTGCATCAGACATCTCTTCTGTATGTAGATTGATGAGTTTAATCAGCAAATCAGGAGAAAGACTTGAACATCAATCAATGTCACTTTCTTCCCTTATAATTTCTGATTTGCTAGTTGTCAATATAATACTAAGATATTTCTTAAAGGTGACGCTTAGGTCTAAGATGATTCAACATTTAGATTAACTGTTGTAAAAGATGAATCTTTGCCAGTTGGCATTAGATAACATGCCTTTAGCAGGTTGCATTTTTTTGTTGTTGTAAATGTGTGTGTGTTGCTGAATGTTATGCCTGTTTATATATACATCTTGACACATTATATGATTAAATCATTCCTGATATATACATTAGTAATCAAAATTATTTACAATTAGGTTTATTGAATAAAAAAAGGCTATGCATCTTGTTTGCAGCAGGTCATAACAGCAAAAGGGTGTTCTACCAAGTACTAAAGATGCTTGCCATGAAGGGGTTGAATAATTTTGAGACTGGATAAGTCATTACAAGTTGCATTTTCAGTTGACTTTGGGGAAACCACTTAAAGCATTTGTTGTGTTGAGCTATTTCAACTGCTTTTGTTTAATTTGTTCAATTTGTTCATTGCAAACAGCTGAAAGTCTGTAAATTCTGATAGTAAACCTGATTTTCAATGGGGGTTGAATAATTTTGATTACGTCAGTATATATCTATTTAATAAACACAAAGAGCCTTGTGCACAAATAAGGCCCACCAGTGTTTTGATATGCAATTGGTGGAGATATCTTAATTCACTCTTGCTGATCATGAACTATCATAAGTAACTTTACAGGAGTTAAAAAATATTAATTAAACGCCAAATCGTAGTGAATTCAAATCTGGTATCAACCATTTGGCTTTCGAAGGTCATAATGCGTTGTGACCCGTACCAAACAACGGACTGTAATATTAGGGCTTCAAACTCATGATAACGGTGCTTTCACATAAAAGGCACTGTTTGTAAATATTACATTGAGTGATGTATGCAGCAGGTCTGCCTCAGTTTATGCCAAGTTTAGTTTAATGCCATGCAGTAAGTTGATAAGCATGATGTACCATGTTGACTATCATTCTGTTATCTAATCCTTACAAATACCTGTGGATGGCTCTCTCTTGTTCAAGATATGCCACGGCCTAGTCTTTGCCCAAGTCCTGCACGAGGTATCTGTTTATACGTTTTATTTACTTAAGGTAATTATATTGCCTTGTCCTTGTCTAGTCCTACACCAAGCATCTATGACCTATGACCATTATGCCCGCTCAAAACCATTAGATTGCCCTGTCTTTGTGTAGCAGTACACCTATGATCTGTGTGTTATCCCGTTTTAATCCAGTCATATGTAGCATCTACCAGTACTAGTTTCTTCACCAAGTCTTTGTCTGAAAAGCACTATTTATCAGGATACAGCTCCAGTAAAGTTCAATCAAGTAAAGTTGTTCTACCAGCAGTACCTGTTAATTCAGTTCCACCACTCACTAGTGTAGTCAAACTATCCTGGTCAAAGTTCTGTCCAATTCTACCCCAAGTGGCTAGCTCTGTTGTGCCTTGTGTTTCTATTTGCTCACGCCCCATCCTTTAATTCCAAGTCCACTCTGGTCTTCACATAATGTATTATTTTAGTCAGAATAGTCCCAATGGTCTCAATTTCTAATGTCTCAACTAGGGACACATTGCCATTTTAAATCATTCTCTTTTGGGTTGCACAGTTTAGATGGAACCAAACACGACCTTCTGTTGTCCTTGGATTTTGATCATAGTTGTGAGGACTTACTATGGAGCTACTATATCTAGAATTCTTAATATTTAATAATAATCTTTATCATTTCAAGCTAGAATACATTTCTATGTTCAATCAACCTTTCTTGAAAGCATGTAAACGAGGTACCAAAGTAAATCATAAACAGCAAATATATATTTTAATACTAATAAAAGATTAAGACTTTAAACAATAACATCCAATATCTACTCTGGTATCACAATTTGTATTAGTGAGACCTCTGAGATGACCAACACTTCTATAAAAAGTCCTTGGACCAAAATGTTTTAGTTAACTCTTTCAACTGTCACAATCTAGAGAATATGAGTAAATAGCTTATTTAACAAAGTCTAGATTTCATATATTAGGTGTTCACAATACCCAATTTTTATCTATGATATCGGATGCTGAAATAGTAATTTGCTCATCTTGTTAAGCTTTTGTAATAGGGAATTTGAGTTATGGATGGATCTGAAAATTTCTAATAAACAAACTTCATGTGTGATGATTGCATTGCTGTTATATACGGTCTTGTGGTGGTGGGGGCTGCATGAGCATGTTCATAGAGTGGATGTTGCTATTGCATGGAATAGGCTGTCTAAATGTCACTATCCTGGTTTCAGACATCCTACTAAGTCTTACATGTGATCTTCTGGCTTTTTCCAAAATCCTGTCATTTTTCCTAGGGCTGTAATTACATAACAAGAAACCATATGTGTAAACAATATCGAGAGACTTTCCTCCACAACACGTCTGCTGGTGGATTTATTGTCATCTCCTTTCCATCAGAGATACTGGTGGACCTGTTTAGGGAATAGAACTTTTTTTCTGTGTTGGATCTTGCATGTAACATGATCATATAATGTAATGTTACATAGTTTAAAGCACACATAAGGAAGCATAGGTCAGAAATTTCTAAACTATGTATCTCCTGCTACCACGTTAGTCTACCAGGCACAGAGGAGGTTATCTATACCCTAATTCTGCTTAAAATTAACCCAAGAGGTCAAAAATAAAAAATTGCATTTAGCACACATCTTTCTATCTTCTTTGTTAATTTTATATTTTTACTCAAATAAGCATATTTTACTGTCTAATATATATATATAACAAAAAATATATATATATATTTATATATATGTATATAAAATTGTGTTGATACACTCTCCAGACATTGGCAACTGACTTAAATACGAAAAAGGCATTTTATTTGCTCTTGTTATGTGTAACAAGCTTCAGGTATCGTCAGTGATAAGCCATGTCGAATATGTGACTACCCGGGAGGCTTATTTATTATATGCAAATTATGGTACGTAAGGAGGGTTTAATGCAAATTTTTTGCCAGTTGACTCCCTTGGAGTCGCAACTAAAAGGGAATTACAGTAAATAAAGAGAGCACTAATAAGATAATTTGCCACTTAAGTATGAGGCCAGCAGTTATTTAACCTTTTAGATTCATTATGCTGTAGTGCAGAACTCAGTACTAAAAGGGATGGAATTAAAAGATTGGCTATTGAGTGCAAATAACTACTTGCAATAACGGTGGACGTCTTCACAGCTAAATGGCAAAACCTTTCCCTGCAAGTTATTTAGACACTAAAGATAATGTTCAATTGTTTCAGGTTGCAAAACTACAATCGCAGGGATTTATTTAATTAAGAATACCTTGAGATAAGCAAAGGAACATTTTGATAGTACATGGAAGTAAGAGAGAAAAGTCCACGTTGGACGAGCTGGAGATATTTTTTCGCCAATTAGATCTATTGGTCCCACATTTTGCAAACAGTTGTTCTTGCCCCCGAACAAACCACAGCTTAGTAAATAAACCCCTACATTGAAACTGAGCAGCAACTTCCTATAAACTGGTCTGCTTGAAGAGCCGTAGAAGTCAAGAAAATGATAATGTCATTCAAGCACAAAAGAAGCCATTTGACTAAAAGATCAGAGCCACGAAAGACAGCTGTTATGATGCATAAATTCTAAAGCATAACAATATGCTCGTAATGGCAATTACTGGTGTTAAAAGCAATTCTCCACTTATCGCACCATACAATCAGGATGGGATTGTGCACCCCTCATAGATCTAACCGGGTGATAAAACATGCCTCTCTAGCGCTCAAACATCTCAGGGCCATCAAGGGGAGAGCAAACTTTTTATTTTTTTTGCTTCATGAATTTATGGATTGAAACATAAATATGAGTAACAGTATTAAAAGCGTTGTATCTTCCATCAAAGTTCACTTATGAACCAACTCAAGGATATTAGTCAATGACTTCAACTTTTTATGTTAACCAAGGATGTCACAAAAGGTATAATGTACCTCTTGTAGACATCATAAATGGGTGGTGGCTTTCTGTTTTTTGGAAATTTATATGTTTAGATGTGGAGCTTGTCAGTTGCCCTTATACCTGTTTGGGTTTCCGGTGCATTCGGTAGAAGGATTTCCGTGGTACAGATTGAAAAATCAAACAAATATTTGAATCATGTCATAGAAACATAGAATGTGACGGCAGATAAGAACCATTCGGCCCATCTAGTCTGCCCAATTTTCAAAATACAGTCAATAGTTTTTCTTTAGGAAAGTGATAGTGTTTAAAGCTTTCATTAAAAGGACACTGCAAGGATCATGATCATTATAGCTTTTTGTAGGGGTATGCTGTTTGCAGGTAATGGGTAATGCAGGTAATGGCATCAAATTGTTTTTAAATAGTTTGACAAGAAAATGGGAGGATCCCTGACAACCTCGGACCACCTCTACAGCTGGAGGTGTCATAAGGAGGACATTCACTTACTATTATATTATAGTGTGTGCATACATTGCAAGATAACTCCATCCAATGAGAGGCTGTAAGCACTTTGGTATGTTAGGATTCAGCCATGTGGAATTCCCCCAGCCTTTTCAACACACCCAATTCAAAATTATGCAGTATGGCACAGGCAACCTGCCAAAGGTTCTGTGTCAATATGGTGATTCCAAATTGGTTTACAGCAATACAGCATGCTTGATAGGTTAATGCTGTGAATGGTGTGGGCCTAGCGTGCCAGGGAATCCCTTGTTCTTTGCTCATTGTTGCCTACTACTATAACTACCTCAATAAGCTGTACAATAATCTGCAGTGGTTATGCAACATGGAGTGTCCTTTTAATTCCTAATTATATTTTTTAAAGCAAGATTGTATTCATATTTTTGCTTGCCTTTTAAGATAGATAAAAAAAACATTATGTATTTAATTTAAATGACTGGAAGCTTGTTTGGGCATGGCCCTTTTCACCTAATGCTCCCAAATATAAAACATGTTTTGTAAGAATTGTTTATCTTATTAGCTATTGTACAGCACTGCTGCTATTGGCACTATATGACAGAATTGTAATTTTCCTTAAAGGCCAATCATACCATCTGTGGGTCCTTAGGCCCAATACTTCAGGTTCCCTTCGTCCACACCAACTGGCACACAGACTCAACATGCTTAAAAAGACACTAGCACTAACAGAAATATACTCGATGCACACACACACTTGCACACATATATAACATGCATGCAGAGCACACACTACCAGGCACATGCACACATATGCATATGAAGAGACAAACACACAGAGGCACACTAGCACAAACACACATATTAATACATCAATTCTCACACTGGTGCACATACAAACACACATAAAGAGCCACTTTGCTGCACATTTAGTCATACTAAAACATACAGATACATATTGACACATATACAGGTACATACTAATAAGCACACAGACATACACTCAAACATAATAGACTGACAGATACACACTAACACAAATACAGGCACAGCCACCCTTACACAAGACAGACACACACTAACATGCATATAGGCATGCACTAACACACATACAAACACAAGGCTCGTAAATGTTCTCTTCTTCCCCACTGTCACGTCCAATTTGACCATGCAATTTCCCTATCTAATGATTACCTTCAATTATGATCCAGTTGGTGCATGTACTTATTTATAAAATTATTCCCCCTAGCAAAACATTGGTGTTCACTAGCTGCGGCAAAACATAAAAGTGATCTAATTATTAGTTAGCTATTTTGTCCCAGATTATGCATAAATATAGATGCAAAATTGTGCTGCTATTTAAGATCATTTTATTAAACTGCGGTAGTCTGCTATCCGGAATTTGGTGTTATATGCACTGTATGAAAAACCGTAACTGTAAAGTTAAAATGCTGCAAGTGTGCCCCCTTTTATTCTCAAAGTCCATTTAGACATCTTCATCCATACCAGGCAGGAGCAAAGGTAAACATCTGGCCGAACAGATCAAGCTTCGGGTTGTTATAGATTGTTCCATTATATATACATAACCCTCATATCTTTAAACAGTTCTTTTGTCTTCCGTGGTATTATTATATTATGCTTCGCTGAGACATGCCCCCCTCTCCAGCTTCCAAAAATAAATATATATCAAATACAGATATGGGACTGTCTTAGAAAAACAATGACAGCCTTACCACAAAATAGCAATTTTTTAATGTCCTGCTTTTGATCAATGTCTTGAGCCATTCACCAGCTGTGGAATAGTCACAAAACCACATTCTATGTTAATCTAAGCAGTGCAACCTCTTAGTACTGCAGACCTGGTACCATTCACAATTAGCTACAATAATTCAAAGCAGACAGTTGTCCTGGAATCTGACTATGCAGGAACACACACTCTTACTAATGCAAAGATGAACAAATCTCTAGGGGCCTACAGGCTACTTTTAAGATCCCAGAATGGTGACTGCAGCCAGGCCCTTTTGCTTGTTGTAGATTAATCAAATATTCCTCCAACCTCTAATTGGATGACAATCAGTTTGAAACTGAGCGAAATGGGAAGTACCAGTTTTATGCTTAGCTATTCAAACTCGCAGAATGTGTTCCGTTCGTTATTTAGACAGCCTTGACCCTTTTTGCCTGAATCCAGAGTGTGTGACAGGTAATTACAAAAAAAATATAGTCGTATAATAAATACATTTGAAAAAGATGGTTGCTTCATTCCAAATCAAAGGAGAAACATTGGGATAGACGCCACACAGCTTGACATAAGGATTGTATGTATTTTCAGCAAAATTTGTGAACCATTTTTTATTAGCTATAAAAATAACGATTTTTATATTGGGTCGATATTGGCATTTTTCCAGTCTCATTTCTAAAGCCCTTAATAGATTTTTTTTTTCTTTTTCTTGTGTTTGCAATGAAAATGTAAAACTGTTAAAATGTTTAACAGTAAAAGATGTAACGAGTCAAACGAAAACATGGCAAATAACAAGAAGTATTATTTATGATGTATGCCTTATAGAACACTACAAGCAACATCACCACCACAGTTCACCTTGGACCAGATTGCCCTGGTGTATCTCTTATGCAAGTATTTTTTTTTTTTTCAATTGCTTGACTTCTTATCGGAGGTCTGTTGGGTGTCATTGCCTCCACCATTGGAAGCTCCTAAGAAGTTCCCAGCAAAAGCCTGGGAAGAAGTCAAACCATTCAAAATTGGTTTGACTACTCACAATGAGGGGACACTAAGGCACTGATGGCACCATAACCAGTACAGCAAGCTGTAGTGTTTATGGTACTTTGAGTGTCTCAGCAACATGGGTATAAAAAATAACAATTACTGGAAAATATGTCAATATGGTATATTTTAATAAATAAACATCAGCATAATTGTGAGCATACAGAACAATAAAAACATACTGCTAACTCAGGATTTCTGGAATCCTTGCTTTTAATATCTCGCTGGCCACCTCTATCTATTGAATACCCATTTATCTCCTTAGTCAGTACCCACTTTATCTGGTTGCCCTTGTCAGTGTCTACCTCAGCTGCTTTTCGGACCTTCCTAGTCAGTGAATACCTTCAATACTTGCTCTAATTCCTTGGTGAGTATCAACCTTTTGTGGTCACTCTAGTTCTCCCGTATTCAGTATCTACCTTTAACGCTTGCCTCATCCCCTCCTAGTAAATGGGGATGCCTTAATCCTCTTTTTAATAAGTATACCTCCTCCGCTTGCCATATTTCTCTCCTTAATCACTATCTACCTCCACGGCTTGCCCTAATTCTCTTTATTGCTACCATCCACCTCCAAAGCTTGCCCTAATTCTCTTTTTGTCAGTGTTCACTTATGATGATTGCCCTAATTCTCTTTTAGTAAATGTCTACCTTCAATGGGTGCCCTTATTCTCTCCATAGTTCGTATCCACATTTCTTGGTTGCCCTAAATCTCTTCGTAGTCAATACCCATCTTCATGCCTTGCACTAATTCTCTCCCTAGTCAGTAATCACCTCCCTGCCCTAATTTTCTCCTACATCAATGTCTACATTCCCTGCTTGCTCTAACTCTCCGTGTATAGTTAGTATCCAACTTGCCTGCTTGTTCTAACTCTCCTTTTAGTCAGTATCTGGTTTCCTTTACTTTCAGTATCCACATTATTTGTTATAACTGTTTCTATAGTCACTAGCATGTTTCCCTGCTTCCTTTAATATCTCAACTGTTAATACCAACCATCCCTGTTCACCCCAACTTTCTTCCTAATCAATGTCGGCCTCCTTCACTTGCCTTCAATATCTCCCTTGACAGTATCAAGGTTATAGTAAGACAGACAAATAGACAGACTGGCTGGCAGACAGAGAGTCATGCTGAAAGACTGGGTTAGATATATTAGAAAATGTATATATAGGACCATTTCATCTCTATGTCTGCATTAATTCAAAGCTATATTGTTGGTTCTATTGATGAGAGGTCTAACAATATATTGATAAAGTAAAGGCTATAAAGTTTGTTATTTGAATAATACAGTGATACTATGTATCTTACTGTGCACCATGTGCCTTGAAAGGTCATACATGCAGAGTTTTGGGTCTTTGTAACCTGAAATGCATCATATAAACTGCCACAAAACTGTAATTAACTGGCAGTTCCCTTAGCTCCAGAGCTCTAGGTGCACGGAATAGTAATGCCTCATTAATGTCAGAGGAGATGCTCTTCTGCAGTCAAATTCTAAAAAAGGCTTGTGTTCTGATGATGAATGTGGTGCAATATTGACAGCGTAAAGGATTGTCCTCCTTGAAGCTAGAATCTAGGCTCTTTCCACTAATGTAAATGTTATTCTATCAAATAGGTAAAAGATTGAAATAACCCTTGTCAGTCTGGTTTCCATCTCACCCCCATCCAGAGAATGACATTGTGTCCATTGAAGTTTTCTTCTAAAGGAATAGGGAAGTATGCTTGGCACCCATAGAGGAGACATGTTCTCCAGCTTGCATCACTACAGAATGAGGTCAAAAAGTAGGTTACATGGTGCACACACAACAATGCGTCTGGAAAACCACAACAAATTAAAGGGGAACTATTACTTCCTAAGATATACAAGAATATGTTTACATATTTATTACATATATGTTATTAAAGTCTTAAAAATAAAATTAAGGTAGACATTCACACTGATTTCTATAAGTGTATTCTGGATTTTTGAGGGTCTCAATCTTGGCTCCATGTCAGTAATTTTCTGTCATTTAACATTGTAAGTGGATGAGGAAATACATGGGGTAGATTTATTAGTGCTTTGTTCTAAAATTTGGTGCAAAATGTAAAACAGGAGGAGTCACCAATGGAATGTGGCTGCTGGTTCCATCAGGTTTCCACAGTGATTGCCCACATTTAGTATGTTAAACCACTTTTTAGAGCAGAACACTCCGATAAGACTCTATCATTAAAAAAAAATGTTTTTCTTTCTCCTTCATCAATGTAACGGATGTCTATCTGTGCCAGTAATGAACTGGATTGTGAGGAAACTTGATAAATCTTTAATATACATTTAAATGACTTGGAGCATCACCTAAAAATAATAATAATAATAATAAGTTATAGGTGATTTTCAATGTTTTATTCAATGATGTAATCTCCAGGAAATTGGTGGTTTCCCTTTAACAACAACAACAACAAAAAGTTATAGTCTAAACGAGACAACATGCACATTTTAATTGGCATGCTGATAAAATGACAAAAAAGTTATACACAAGGGGATGAGCACACATCTGCAAACTAAGAGTCATACATCTTTTAAGGCTACATAAAAACAAACTGTAGGGATTCAGTCAGTTACATTATGTATAATGTATTGGTCACTGCAGCAGCTCTCCAGCAAATTATGTATGCACATGGTAATGCTACCTTTTTCTGTGTTATTTTTCTAAATATATCACCAGGATTCTTGGTTAAGCCCCAATCCCCCTGCTACAATACAGGTACACCATCAGGAAACCAAAGAGAAATATGCATTAAAGTAGAGTTTCAATATATGCGTAGTAGGAAATATTAGTCCAATATAAGTTATACATTTCAGTAGACGTTCATATGACACAGAATGCATTTAAAGGGAAACTGACACTTCTCGGGAAATTACACTTTTGATTAAAGCTTTGAAAATCACCTGAAGCTTGCGAACATTTTGAAACACTTACCAATTGGCATCACCCTACAGTTCAGTCCTGGTAAAGTAAGGCCGATATTTATAAAAGTGCCACCGGCACTTTAATTTCTAATTTCCAGTGAATTTTCGGCACGATTTATTATATATTATTGCTGTGAAATATGATGGTGCGTTATAAATACCAGTAATAATAATATATATCTGTCAACATTTTTATTTGTTTTTGATTTGCTCATATTTTAATATACAACATTTTTTTTTTCAGCAACACAGCGGGTTTGTGAATTTTCTGCCACTTTTTCTGACAGATGAGTGTACTGTTTCACTTATCTTTTTTTCCTGCCACTTTAAATGTGGGGGTCTTCCAAAATGAAAATTTCTGTAAAATCTGTCAAAATTTACTATTTCATTTTTTAGGCTAGTTTTAGAACATTTTAATAAATTTGCCAAAAAGTATGGGATTTAACCGTCTATTTTAATGATACTTTCATAAACATCTCCCAATTTTTCTGTTTCTTCTCCAGATTGACAGGACCCAAGGTGGGGGTACAAATTCAACACTAAAATATGTTATTTATGAATGAAATATGTATTTATTTTATTTACTTCCAGTGTAAAATAATAGAAATAGGTAAACATAAAACATAAAAAAAAAAATAGAAAAACTTAAAAGGACACTCCAGACCCCAAGAGACCCCTTGATGTGTGAATAGGGTGTCTTTTTTATTTTACAAAAAATGAAAATTTCAATATGAATTGGCACTTTTATAATATACCTATAACACCAAGACAACCGGTCCTGTTACTTCCTGGTTTGTTTAGTTCAGTGGAGCTAAACTCAAGGGGCAGCAATTGCCCAGAGAACCTGCCTTGCAAAGACTTCTCATTTAGCTGTATTGGGAAGTCTGTGATTGGACAGCCACAGAAAGTCTGTGCAGGGTTTGGATGGGAGGGCTTCCAATAACCTCAGATAAGAAATGTGCAGCTTTTTCAAGCTGGTTTTAGAAAAAGTGTAAATTAAAAAAAATGCATAAACATTAATATTTAGTTATTTTTGTATTTGTGCAATGAAGTGTCCCCTTATAGTTCTCATAAAAAAAAATCCCACAAAATTAGTGGAAATATTGTACAATAGTATAATCTTAGCAAATGTAGCAGTACACAATATAACCATATAGCGAGAAAGAAAGTCCATATATTTATTCTTCATGAAGTTAGTTTTTTTACATCCTTAATCAATGTATGGTCTTTGTGTAAGATGTTTTGGTACATTTTCAGGGTATTTACTAAATTCAGAATTCAAAATTAATTTCAAATGTAAGGTGAGAATAGCTGAATTAAAAGCAAAGCTGACCACAATTGGGCTGTTTTTATCCTACACTTGAAATTCACTCTTAATTATTACTTTAATGGATAACCTTGACATTGCTCAGTTGCTGAACTATGTAGTATGTGTTATTGTATATGTTGTCATTGTTTGGTCTTTGATCGTTCAACAGTTTTAAAAGTAAATTGTCTTTGTAGTCGCAAAAGGCAGGTGCAGAAACACACGGTTACGTATTATGCTGTATTTAACTAGGACAAAACTTGTAAAGTCTTTAAATAGCTTCAGTGCAAATGCATTAAACAGTGAAGAAAAATGCATAACTATCTTTCTCGTTGGTCTAAAAGACTTGCAAAACCACAGAACAGCTATATACGGACTTCATATTTGCGTCAAGGTTGGATCAACTACAGCCTTATCTGACTGACTTCAAGTCTCAGTACCTTCAGCCAGCCTGATTTTGAACACAATTGATAAGCAGCTTACTAAATCCCACTATGATTGTAGAGAGGCTTTTCTATGGCGAATTGTTATAATTGTTTGACACAACATGTAGATAATTTTTTTTCACTATATAAAGCAGGTTAATTTTTTTTTTTTATTGTTTGAGAAACAGACCCAAGTAATAATATGATTGGACCACCTGGTTATAATGTAAATATTTGCCATGACGTGTATAAGACTTTTACGTTTTCTTAGTTTAATTGCAGTTTTTGAGTTTCATTTTTATTGTTTACATACTTCTGAAAAATGGGATTTGTTAAACATCTGATGACTTTTGAACACAGCCAAAATGATCATGCACCTTTATGTGTGCTAGAATACAATGTAACAATATCACCCATTGTCTTTATTCCAATACATAGCAGGGTGTCCTTGCCTTGGCTGTCATTTGGTATAATACTGATCCCTCGTATAACATACCTAAAAGCTGTTTTGACCTCATATCATTGTGATGCCTAGCTAGGTATGCAGCTGCAAAATTTTGCAGTACCAAACATAGTCATGAATGAGCAATGATCTGGCAATGTTCTTAAAGTAGAACAGTCAGGAGAAACATCCCTTTGGTTGTCATGGACCAGAATCCCTAGAGGAAGTGCAAATGTTTTGTATGGTCATACATAGTGAACATAAATGTCATATCTGAGTATTACTTACAGTTCTCTGGGTCTACGACTCTGCACCCAATCCAGAGAGGTGTATCTCAGTCAAAGAAAACATATGTCGATATGATAGATGCTTTTCTTTGTATGGTGGTAAATCCATTTTTTTCCATGGGAGCTGGAGGTACAGTAGATGTCCTATTTAAGAAACACGTGTCTAGGTATCCTTACATTAAGCTTAGCAAGACTGATGTATATGTAATAATGCACTTCAAGAGTCATAGTAAGAATGTACTTGTTTTACCAGCTTTTTACCTTTATCATCCCTACTCAGCAAATAAACTAAGATCTGCTAGAACGTCATAAAGATGGTATGGTGCACTTTTACTTGGCATTCAACAGCCATCACTTGATATAATTCAATCAATCTTCTAATGAGCTAAATATTCTAGGATCTTGGTACTAGTGTCATCAAAATTCTCTATGCCTTATGTCCTCTAGTAAACCAAGGGATGAATTTAACTAGATACCCTGTTACATTTATATGAAAATATTTCAATAACACTGTAGAAAAGGCGATCATTTTAATACACACGTTACATTGTCACTGTACTGTACCTTTAACCCCTTAAGAACCAAACTTATAAAAGGTTTGGTGACCTTAAGGGGTTAAAGCTTTTATATAGTAGGATATGAGCATCAGAGCCAAATCCCACCTGCGGCACTGAATGTTATAAAAACATACTCAGTCCTGATGAAAAACAGGAAATGCTAAGTTAGAGGGGCTTGCAAGAGAGTGATTTCGACAACCACAAAAAGATATATTGCACGGTATTAGAGAAGCCAAGAAACACTAGCATCATGTATTAAACAACTAACACATATACAGGGCTGGCGCTACCTGTAAGGCGGACTAGGCAGACGCCTAGGGCGCCCCTTGGGAAGGGGCACCGCCAGGAGCGCCAGCCCCCCTCATGCTGCAGCTGCCCGAGCACTCTGTAGAGAGCCTCAGGCGGCTGCAGCTTTGCCCGGGCTGGTGCGTCCATGAGGGCGCACCGCCCGGGCGCAGCCAGAGGAGAGGGGATGACAGGAGGGAAGCGCTCAACGCTTCCTCCTATCACTCCCTCACTGTAGTGTGGCCGAGCTCTGTATGGTCCGCGGGTACAGGGAGCATCTGTCTCCTGTACCCAGCCAGACTAACAGGAAGTGAACACTGAGTGTTCACTTCCTTTTAGTCCGGCTGGGTACAGGAAACAAAAGCTCCCTGTACCCGCGGACCATACAGAGCTCGGCCACGCTACAATAGAGGTGGGGGGGGGGGAGAAAGAAACAGGGAGGGAGGGGAATTGAAAGGGGAGGGGGAGATTTGAAAGGGGGGGTAAATTGAAAGGGAGGGGGGAATTGAAAGTGGGGGGGATAAATTGACAGGGAGGGTGGGGAATTGAAAGGGGAGGGGGGAATTGAAAGGGGGGGATAAATTGAAAGGGGAGGGATAAATTGAGAGGGGGGAATTGAAAGGGAGGGGGGAATTGAAAGGGGGGGATACATTGACAGGGAGGGTGGGGAATTGAAAGGGGGGGGTATAAATTGAAAGGGGGGGATAAATTGACAGGGAGGGTGGGGGGATAAATTGAAAGGGAGTGGGGGATAAATTGAAAGGAAGGGGGGATGGAAAGGGGGTGAATAAATTGACAGGGAGGGTGGGGGGATACATTGAAAGGGAGGGGGGAATTGAAAGGGGGGGATAAATTGACAGGGAGGGTGGGGAATTGAAAGGGGTGGGGGGTTGAAAGAGGGGGGAATAAATTGACAGGGAGGGTGGGGGGATAAATTGAAAGGGAGGGGGGGATAAATTGAAAGGGGGGAATAAAATGAAAGCGAGGGGGGAAGAAATTGACAGGGAGGGGAATTGATAGGGGAGGGAGGGGGAATGAGAGTGGGGAGGGGAGAAGAGAGTGACAAGGGATGGGGGGAGAAGATAGTGACAAAGGAGGGGGGAGAAGAGAGGGACAAGGGAGGGAGAGGGGGGAGAAGAGAGTGACAAGGGAGGGGGTGAGATTGAAAACCATCACACACACACCCAAAGCATCCCTTACATACAGAAAAACACACAATGCATTACACACACAGACACACACACACAAGCAATGCAACCCTTACACACAATGCATCCCTTGCACACACAGAAACACACAATGCATTCCTTACACACACTCAATGCACCCCTTACAGACACACACACTGCATCCCGTACATACACATAAACATACCTTGCAGCCCTTACACATACAAACACAGATTCACACAATGCATTCCTTACACACATATCAGGACATCCCCTACACACTCCACCCCCTGTGAACAAACTCATTGGTGGAACATGAAGGTGGACCCTGGGACCCAGACCTTGAGCTGTGTAAAGGGCCCCTAAAAAATGGAGCTGCTTCCCGTTCTCCCAGAACATTGATTTTTGTGACCACAGTTACAAACAGCCTTCAGAGAGCCTGTTCTACACCAGACCAGTGGAGCCAGACTGCAGTTAGAGCCCATCATCATCCTCATCTGGTTGTAAGTAGGCAATCTAGTATATTATTCGTGGCACTAATCTCTAATTTACCTCACATTAAAGAAACACTATAGTCCCCAGAACCACTTCAGCTTAATGTAGCGGTTCTGGTGTCTATAGCCTGTCCCTGCAGGCCTTTTAATGTAAACACAGCGGCACTGCAGCACTGGCGTTAGTTAACATGGCAGATCATATGGGTGGGGCATTGTGATGTCACATGGGGGGGCGGCAAACTTTTCTTTTGCCTAGGGCGGCAAAAATCCTTGCACCGGCCCTGCACATATAGAAAGAGGACAAGCAACTGCTGATACAGAGTGGATTGTCACCTGGATACATCTTAGAGACATTCCCCTGAGGAGCAGCCGAGGGAACACACATAGGGCTGGATGCATCTGATTTAAATTCCGAGACATAAGATCCTTGCTCTTACTGTATCACACAACACCTGCAAGCAATGTTTGGAAGCAGGAAGTCATTTAAATCATTGAACTTATATATAGATTCTTTAATTTTTCTGATCATATCAATTTGTGAGCAACACTGATTAGCATTTTACTAGTCTAATTATTTGGATATTTTTTTGTAATCACATACAGGGTTATTTGATAACGTTTTAAAAATATAGCTGCATTTAGAATTTTTTACAGGCAATTTTTGCCTAAAATGTGAAATTCACTTTAAATTCAGACTTTAATGCAGAACTCACCTAAGTCGTAATTAGTTAACTTAAAGGAACACTGTAGTGTCAGGAATACAAACATATTCCTAACTATATATTGTAAAACTAGCTGTTTAGGTGACAGGCTCTCCGCTGTGGAGTTAAAAGATGAGTTTACTTACCTTTTCTGCCTCGCCGTACCGGTCTCCCCACAGCTGGTCCCGCCTCCATGGCTAAGATCATCAGTCTTGATGATCTCAACCAATCCAAAGCTTTCCCATAGCTGCACATGTCAGCATCTCCTCAGAGATGCATTGAACCAATGCATCTCTATGGGGAGCGTGCTGCACTGAGAAAGAAAGAACCTCTAGTTCTTGGTTGAGTGACTGCACCAATCAGCAATTTAAACACTGTCTATTCTCTGAAAAGGCAGGTTTTACTTGAAAAGCCTGCAGCCTACATTAAGCTGTAGCTGTTCTGGTGAGCATAGTGTCCCTTTAAATTAGATGGTTACTCCAACCATCCTAACCACTACAGCATGGAAGGAGCACCATCAAGCTGTTATCCCGGTAATGAGAAATCTGTTTAACAATAGTTTGCCCTCTTACTAGGATCTCAAGCAGGTTTACTAAATCCAAATTCTGCAGAACTGCCCGCTGGCCATTCATTGATTGAGAGCATCAAGGGTCCGCTCTCAGCCAACGAGTGCAAATCTTTGTATATAGATATGCACAGAATTTACATTATCTTGCAAGCAACTCTTGTTCCGAATGGCTAATAACGTCCCAATGAAGCTATAAGGGGTGGAGTTACACCTCCAGCAGCAAAGGGGATAAACTCAGTACGTGCAGCATTTTATAGTGAAACGCTGCACGTAGAGCCTCCAAACTCCATGACCACACCACTGAAGGGATCACGATTCTTGAAGTAACCATTTAATTCCAAATGGAAAACCACAGACAAAAAACAGCTTATCTGACAAAAAATTCCAACTCAACCATGTGGCAAACCTTAGCATGTCTTATTTTTTTTATTATTTTTAAGATTTATAGCTGCAAACGTTTGCAAAGTGTTTATAGTTATAGCTATAATTATAATATCTATATTATAGCTGCAATACAGGTTTACACCTGGTATTTCCCTAGTATTGTGTTTTCTTAGCACTTACGTTACGGAAAATGATCCACTGGTTGACCTCAGTTACGCTCAGAAATCAAGCCCATGAGCTGATACAAGGCTTTTAACTGATTTACAAAACTAATTGATTTTAGCAGAACCATGGCTCTTTACACTACCTAGTAAACCAATCTGAATCTGGCAGCATTATTTAAGTTCTTAATAACGTGGAACATTCTATTTTCAAATAGGATTTTTAAAAAGCAGATTTTTATGATACATGGACTATCATTAGTCCATGAGTGATTATAGGGTGTAAACTTTAAATGTAATGTTTTTTTAGTAATGCCACCACCACTATTTTGTTTGCACCCTCTAATTCCAGTATCATCTTAATACTAGTTGCCTGCAGCAACAATGGCCTGAAGATAAATCGGGAATAAAAATGGAAAGTTAGTGTCAGGAAGTATGGATCGGAAATTGAATGTTGAATTGAATTATCTGAAACTTGCTAAGAAAGGTAAGTTTTTTATATATATATATATATATATATATATATATATATATATATATATATATATATAGTTTTAATACAAGGGTATCAAGGTATTTTTGAACCATAACTCCCAATTCTTTTCCAGACATAACAAAAGAATGGGGTTAAGTACTTCCCCATACCTCCCAATTCTGGCATCCTGTGAATTGGGACACCGGTGCAATGGGGAAGAAAAAGGGTGGGCCAGAGACACAATCAGGTCATTGGAGTCGCCCAAGGTGCAGAGTTACCCAGAAAGAGTACAGGCCCACCCGAAGAACTACCAGGTCAGTCTAGCATGAGTGAATGCAAGTCGACCTGTCCCTCATCCAAGCCATCCAATGAGGTCAATTCCTGCAAGGAGCACTGTTTCAGTGCTCTCTGCAGGGTCCTAGTGCCCTGAACATATTGCAAGTGAGTTTATGATGCGTTCATGGCTCATGCTGTGCTTGTTGGAGAAGGACAAGTCAAGACAAGTTGGGACATTTGGGAGGGTTGCTATCCATACCCTGAAAATACTGGCCATAGACTAAAATGTTTTCATCTGTGGATTGGACATTATACATTTACTGTCTTAAACATTTAGGTTGGCTTATATGTATTTGTCCTTCTAGGGTCTATCTATTTAACCATTGCTGTAGTCCTCCAGAGGAAACCCAAGAATTCCATTTCTAAGACTTAGATCTTTCCCTCTTCTGTGCCGCGCTTGTTCAAAAAGTACATAGTGCTGTTTTGGCAATACACTTTCTGTATCATTGTTAGCCTTAGGGAAAGGTTTACAGATTACTGAAAATGTCAGCTAGCTACAAAGTCTACAATTTCTTTGAATGCCAAACAGAAACTGACTTTTTCTGCTAAAATAACTCACTGATGCCAAATGGCCCTTGTTAGTTCAAAAAAAAATATTCACATCAGGAGACTAGGGGTGCAAGTTTTCCATTTTGAAATTATGCCCTCAGTGGTCCCCTTTTGGATGAACAAAGCCAACTGTCTCTCTATCGTAACCCGGTCTGCATCTTTTATAAGCACGTATTAGTGCAGCACAGAGTTTCAGAACACCACAACTCACAGTAAGACACAGTGCGTATGAGTGTATCACCGAGTTCCACAGAAATAAAACTCACAGTAATGCCATTGAGCTCCACTGCAATAACACTCACAGTCATGTGCAGCATGTATGTGTTTATCACAGAACTCCACCACCGAACTAAAGCTCACTGCAGTAAAACTCACAGTAATGTGCAGTGTGCATTAGTATATCACATGTTTATTCTTTCAACCAACCCGTTTTCAAGCTGCTTGAGAGTCCCACAACTCGTGCTGTGGTGGAAACAGCTGTTAGTGAGAAGATGCTGCAGTGTCAAGCCCTTCTCAGTACATCAACTCTAATACTTCTTGATAGTTATATCCTACAAAGAACAACAGCTCTATTCAGCCCTGTTTGTGCCATAATATTATTATTTTGCTTCAGTCAAAGGCGTAACTAGAAACCACGGGGCCCCGGTGTGACAACTGCCCTGGGCCCCCCCTCCCATACATCTACCCCACATCCCCAAACGTCCCCCCCCACACATGCAGACAAACAGATACACATGCAGACACACACATACATAAACACATACATACAGATACACAGACACATACAAACACACACACACATACATACACATACACACATACAAACACACACACATATAGACGCACATACATACAGACACACATACAGAGAAACATCTATACTAACACACACAGACAAAATTGTTTAGTCACCCTCCTGCTTCCTACCTTTTGGGTACAGGAGGGTGACTTTCCCTGGGGTCCAGTGGCTCTGGCTGATGGGATTCAGAGTTCCCACTCTGACTCCCTCCTCTCCTTCCTCCATCCGAGTGGGCTCTGTGTAAGCTGGGAGGAGTGACCGGGGCAGTAACTTCCTCCCAGCCTCTGACATCATCAAAGGGCCCATGAAATTAATTGCTATATGGTGGCCCTAACAGGATGGGCCACCCGATAGTCCCCTGAACACGCATCCCTGGCGGTTGTACCACGTGGGCCGGGTTACATGGCCGGTGGACACCTTAGTCGCAGGAGTCCGCAGGGCTGCCGGGCCTCTGGAGTGAAGGGCCTGGTCGCAGCTGCGGCCTCTGCGACCGCGGTAGTTTCGCAACTGGTTCCAGTCATAGAACTGTTTGGCTCCCTGTCAATCTGGTGTTACTTTTCTTATGTCTTATTTCTCAGATGCCTATCTTTCAATATTTCAGTTTGTTTTTGAGTGTTTGCAGACATACTGTCTTTTTGATAGTTTTAGCCTATTTCCTAATCCTTGCATGTTAACGGGGGAGATATGTCAAGGCAAAAGCAGTTACTTTTTGATAGGGAGCAGTCACTATAGAAACCAACAGAAAGTATCTCAACATTTATCACTTTGCCCCAATAATAGCATCCAAAAAATATTGCCTCAAATATATAATCCTAACCAGTTTCAACTCAGAAGAGCTATGTCTTGACCTACCTCCTTTACTGGTTGTCTCTAGAATAACATTATTAGATACTTAACTCACTGGATGAGTTACAGCTTGCTTCATTAAAGAATCAGTATAGACACCAAGACCACTTCATCTCATTGAAGTGGTCTGGATGCTATTGCAGTTTTTAGTGCTAAGACTGCCTCTAGTGGCTGTCTACCAGAGAGCAGGCACTTCATGCAGTTCCAAGGAGTTTGATTGAGGACATTAAGTCTAGAAGGTAGATCTAATACGCGAGCAGCGCTGGAATCAAGTAAATGTAAATAGAGCACCCTTTATTTGCCACAGGGGGGGTGGGGGCAGGAGTGGGGCAGGAGGGAGGGGGGGAGAGGGGAATATAGTGTTCGGAATAAAGTTTTGTATTCCTAACACTATAGTTTTCCTTTAAAGTCACCAGGAAAGCAGGAGGCCAGCACTGTTCCAGGGCTCCTCTAGTTTCCTTGTAAAATGTGCCTGTAGCTGGATTTTCTGAGGGGACATAAAAGAACAGTTGTAATGGAGATAAACAACATGTGTGAGACAGACACAGCCCTTAACCTTCCACCTATCAAAAACAAGTGGTATAACTCGTCTCTCAGAAGCAGACTGCTGCACTCTCTCTCGCCAGCGGCTTGCCTCCCATGGTAAAGATCAGACCCAAATTTACTACAGGGCAGTGATCCTGCAAGCCCAGCTCTTGTGATGACACTAATTAGAGAGAATATGAGGTACTGTGTCTGCAAGACACTTGTCCCATAGGGCTCAGCTCTCTGTGAGGAGCCTGGGAAACTTCATAATGAATAGTCCTACAAATGCCACTAAAAAGAACGTGAGATTCTCCCGCTGGTGTGTGATTGACCCATAACAACTATGCATTTGTGTCCTAAGTTGTCGTTATCGAAAACACTGCAGCTGTGAAAGCGCGCGCTTTGAGAAAATCAAACATTCTGCTGTGAATGGAACGCTGGCTACAAAAAGATAATATCAAATAAATCACAGACAGAGCTTCAGCCGGGTCTGATTTATGGCTGTATCTGCAAGTTCTTCCTGTGAACGAGAATTCTGTCTTGTTGTTCCACCATATGAATAAATAAATGTATAACGTTCTGAGGGAGAAAAAAAAAATGAAATAAATAAAAACAGATAAATAAATCCTCTCCCTGAGTGTCCATTAGTTTTGTCTTTTTGTTGTTTCATAATGAAATATCACTTTAAAAGTAGGTGTAGGATATCTCTAATAAAGGTGAATAAAATGTTACTGATCAAAGAATCATATCTGAAACTCATTCTGGTTCTTAAAGAGGAATTGTCACCTTCTTGGTTGACATGAGTAAAGTTTTCTCTACCTCAGTAAATATTATTATAGCAGGTACTAGAGTGGCATCGGCAGCAGAGATAGATACAAACACCTCTCTGTTGCAAAATTAGGTGAAAAGTACCACCGTCTTCCCACGATGCCCTGCTAACTGGTATTTCCTCCCACAATGCATCGCGTATACATGCAATTTTGGTGTATGTGCAGTCTTTGTCCTATAATTCTATTCTATAGCATGTGCACTTAAATTAACACTATAGTAAACAGAACAACTACAGCTTAATGTGGTTGGTCTGGTGAGTATAGCCAGTCCCTGCAGGCTTTTCAGTGTAAACACTGCCTTTTCAGAGAAAAGGTAGTATTTAGATTGCTACCTAATTTTACCTCTAGTGGCAGTCACTCAGATGGCCATTAGAGATGCTTCCTGGGTCAGTGCTGCACATTGTGCTATGCATGGAGATGCTGAACATTCCTCATAGATATGTATTGATTCAATTAATCTCCATGAGGAGATGCTGATTGGCACAGTGGTGAATTTTGTCGTGCATGCACTTTCCTATAGGAAAACACTGGTTTGGCTGAGATAGTCAATTTTGATGAATTCATCCAAGGAGGCAGAATGGGGCGGAGTTAGCCACGACCGACCTGCGTGGTGCTGGAAATAAGGTGAGTTTAATACATTTTTAAAGAATGTCAAGGGGGGCCCATGGGCATAAACTTTGTGTTAACACTATAGTGTCAGGAATACACATATGTATTCCTGATACTATAATGTTCCTTTAAGTTTCACATTCAAGCAGTTATGGTTCCTTGGTTATTTGTATTGAATGGAAGGGTTAAGTAGGCTTTATAGTATAGCTCTTGCCTTTTTGATGCAAATAGAAATTAAAAAAATATTTGTAGAAAAATCACAACTATGAACTAACTCCTAGCTTTTACACTTTGGCTTTTACCCCAAGTAAGTGTTCTTTTTTAACATTAAGACATGAAACCTTGAGATCATACATTACTAATAATAACAAAATGCTATTTTTCATAACAAATCACTTTTCGTGAATGGGTAAAATATATAAGTTCCACCGGAGTACATTTCCATGTTACTCATCAACACGAAGATTCGTTTTAAAAACTCCGCAGGGAGTCAGGTGCCAGCGAACATCCTTTTCTTACTCTGTAAAGCGTACACCGCTGTAACCTTGCCTGTCTGATGATGAGCACAGATGTGTATAAATAAGCTTCTCTCGGTTCCACTGGCTAATTTGTATGACTGGGTTTACATCAAATGTAGCTTTCTTCTAGAACACACACATTTCAGCTCATCATTTCAAATTATTATCCAAGAATCTTAAAATCATCTATTATATCAAAGGTCATTTATCCTAAAAGTAGAACAGTATAGACATGCTGTTAGCAGTAGATTATGATAGACATAGGATAAGTGCTAAACACAAATATATTTTTTGTTCCTCTGTACAATTATTTTTCAATGTGGCATCCCTCGCCCATATTCTCTCATTAAAATCCCACCTAATAACCTCTTTATTCTCAAATACTGGTTTCCATGCAGTAGGCAACTGGGCACTAGCAACATGTACAGAGGATCATGCACTATGCTCAAACATAAGAGACCACCCACTTTAGGTGTGGACCCAACCCTTTCATGGGTAGATCCTCCCCTTGCACCATGTACTGGGCAGCTTTCGCTCTTGCCTACCCATCTCTGCCCTGGAAGAGGGGGCAGGCAAGAATGGCAGTGGAATAATTTCCATTCTATTTCCTTATCTCATTTATTCAGTGGAATGGGCATTTACTATCTTCAAAGTTTAGAAGTCACATTTACTATGGCCTGACTTTTAAAATCTGTGAATTTTGCCATGACTGGTGTTGGTTATTTTGGACTCTTTTCTATATTTTGGGGTATACCTCAGGATGGATTATCAGAATATTTATTTATTGGTGTTCTCTTACTCCGTGATTCATATTTTGCTGTAGAGGTAGGTATTAGGGGTTTTCTGAGGGGATTGCTGATGAACTGACCAAATTGGGTCTATTATTTAAATAAGGGTATCAACATGCTTTGCTTTTTTTTTTACCAAAGCTTTTATCATGTTGTTATGGTCAAAAACCAAGGAGTGCATCAGGTTTATATGCAGGGATGGGTGGAAACTGTATTTGAAGAAATCTGACTGTTTTCCTTGTGGTTCTTTAATGTGTGGTCCCATTAGTGATATTTGGAGGTTCAGAAATGTATTACGTTCGGGTTTGATCTTTGTGTTTTCTTAATAAGTTATGTAATAATGGGAAATGTGAAGAACTATCACTAGTTACTTTTGCAGAAGGAGCTGTATATATATATATATATATATATATATATATATATTTATATTTGTTTCCCAATCATCTTGATTTCAGTGGAACAGTCCTGATTTTAGGGTTCTATCTTACCATACCAACTTTATTCCCTTGCAATGCCCTTTTGGGCAACGGCACTCTCTGCATGGTCTGTCCTTTATGGGCCAGCCTACTTAATTGACTGGCAGGGCATTCTCAAGTGAATTCAAAGGGACACTACAGTCGCCAAAACAACAACTTAATGGAGCGGATTTAGTGTATAGAGTATGCCTCTTTAGTTTCACTGTTCAATTCACTGGCATTTAGGAGTTAAATCACTTTTGTTTCTGTTTATGCAGCCCTAGTCACACCTCCCCTGGCTGTGACTCACAGAGCCTGCATGTAAACAAATGGTTTCATTTTCAATCAGATGTTAACTTGCTTTAGACGTGTTTATCTCCTTCTCTGTAAATTGAACTTCAATCACACCGGAAGTTCCTGAAAGGTCTAGCAAGCTTTTAACAAAGCAGAAGATACAACATTCTAAATTAAACAGACTTTGCAATAAAGGAAGTGTAAACATTAGATGACTCTTTACAGGAAGTGTTTAGGAAGCATGTGTAAGTCACATGCAGGAAGGTGTAGCTAATGCTGCAGACACTAAGTGATTTAACTCCTAAATGGCAGAGAATTGAGCAGTGAGACTGCACGGGCATTATCTATACATGTAAATCATCTGATTCATTAATATAAAGCTTTAGGTCTACCCTACTTAAGAAATCCCAATCTTCATCCACTGTAATTGCTGTTTACTTATATTTATTATTGTGTATAATTTTGCAAAAAAAGCATTTGCATATTCACCTCTGACCTATAATCACCGGATCTATAAATCTTTCTTCCATAAACAAATATATGCGTAGATGAAATATTGTTTTTTAAGCTATGTTCTATTTTGTTAGAGCCCATTACATTATGAATAAAACGTAATATGGCTGAGGAGGTTAATATGGCTGACAGTTAGGAACAGGACAGAGTTGACATGTTGGAGAGATCTAGCAGCCGCTCTCAGCAGCGGTGAAAAAGAAGCTTGGCCGTGGTTAAGCCTATTATCTTGTGGCCAGCAGACCATACCGATCCCATCATTTGTGGCCACACTTAGAGAGGACTCTAATGTACGCCTCAGTCAAGCCTTATCATTGTGGTTTTGTGGTTTTGTGGTTTGGAGGGGGGGGGGGGGGGCATTGGGTCCAAACACACATCTAACACTTGCTTTATTTTTCAGCTTGTGCTAAACTTAGTTCACAGTTTTAACTTCGCTCACAAAATATGGACAAAAGGAACCTCTCTCGATAATGTAAAACCTGCAACCCCCATAATGCTTTGTCAGCTTTTTCTTTTTGCCACTCCTTGCTTAGCTAGAATGCAAATTATCAAACATTCTACCTAACTGGGAGATTTTTAATTTACCATATAGCAAATATAACATATATTTACATTGATTAACTGTTTGAGGGACCAGTACAGCAATGTTTCAGATTCTGTCAGGGCTAAAACAAACAAACAAACTAAAATAAATGAATGAAAATGAAAAGTTATGTTTGAAATTAAAATGTGAATATTTAAGCCATGGTTCAAACAATCTCATTACAGAACCAGTTAAATATTATCTTATATGAATTACTCCAGTGTGCATATATATCAGAATGATAGATGGACAGGCGTGGAGATTACAGAGAATTAATAGGAAAAAAAACACAAAATGTACTTAAATAAAATGTCTACATTTCAACTCCTCAACTGGGATTTTACTTAATCGCAAACATATGTTTTCGGTTACAAATAGTAGTAAACATTTGACAAGCAATATATATCTATTAATGGTTTTTGGGTGGTTTTGTTATGAAAATGCACATTTTTGACAAAGAATAAATTCATAGAGAGACATCCTAGGAAGAGCTTTGGAGTAAATAAAATGCTTCTAATGTGCACAAAAGGGCACCGCTCCATGAATCCCCACCTTTTCTGAGAGGTTCCCTCATATCATTCTATGTGGAAGATGTGTATTTTCATGAAAGAAACTGCTGCCAAGTTCTGAACTACACACACACACACACACACACACACACACATATATATATATATATATATATATATATATATATATCCAAGAAGAGAAAAGAGCACTCCAGAGGACTTGTTTCAAGCAATTTATTCCGTGAAGAAAATCGACGTTTCGACCCGCAGGCCTTTATCAAGATACCTGGTGGTATCTTGATAAAGGCCTGCGGGTCGAAACGTCGATTTTCTTCACGGAATAAATTGCTTGAAACAAGTCCTCTGGAGTGCTCTTTTCTCTTCTTGGATATACATTTACGCTGTGCAGCACCGAGGCTTTTTTCTGTTGTTCTATTTAAAGGTAGAGTGCCAGACTTTGAACATTTTGTGTATATATATATATATATATATATATATATATATATATATATATATATATATAATAAACAATACACAAGATCCAGCACACTCTCCTATCTACTAAACAGCAACTTCAATGTTGACAGATTTTATTAGTTTGTAAAAGTTTTTTTTTTTTAAAACACCTAATCTAGGCAAAAAAAATGGGGATTTAGTTACATTATATGAATCTCATAAGAGCAGACATTAGACTGTGAGAGTAGGACCTGCCAAAGATGGGGTACATTGACGTTGTGGCAGGCTTATGCAATGTATGATCATATAATGTAACTAAATCCCCATTTTTTTGCCTAGATTAGGTGTTTTTAAAAAAAACTTTTACAAACTAATAAAATCTGTCAACATTGAAGTTGCTGTTTAGTAGATAGGAGAGTGCGCTGGATCTTGTGTATTGTTTATTGTATAATATGGCCCCCAGCAGCACCCCATTTAAGCATGTTTAGGTGAGTGCAACCATCCCCCCATGTTTCCTATATATATATATATATATATATATATATATATATATATATATATATATATATATATATATATATATATATATATATATATAAAATCTAAATTAAATGATGGGTTTGAATTGATGTAACATTAACCTGTAGTTGCCCTTAAGTACACAACAATATATTGTTTAACCCCTTAAGGACCAAACTTCTGGAATAAAAGGGAATCATGACGTGTCACACATGTCATGTGTCCTTAAGGGGTTAAGGGAGAGAAAAAGCAAAATTTTCATAAACACTAGTGTGATAAATAAAATATTAATGTGCTAAAGGAATGCTTTTATAGCTTTTATAACAATAACTGCCTTGTGTTCTTTAAAGCACCATATAGCTTGCACTTTACCAGTTTTTTAACTATACGTTTCCTTTTTTAATTTCTACTATGATCCCACCATTAACTTACCAGGTTTCATGGTCTAACTCTGTACTTTCAATAGGATTGCGGCTTTTGGTATTCTTAGGATTGAGAAAAAGTAGGTTCAGAAGAGGGGCTTTATCTTAAGGGATGTTATAGGCATCAAAAGAACTTTAATTCAATAAAGCCCCTGCAGTCTCACTGCTCAATTTTCTGCCGTTTAGAAGTTAAATCACTTTTGTTTTTGTCCATGCTGCCCTAGCCACACCTCTCCTGATTGTGACTCACACAGACTGCATGAAATAAGATGGTTTAATGATCAATCTGATGTTAACTTACTTTAGAAGTGTTTATCTCATGCTCTGTAATATGAACTTTGATCACAAACAGAAGGTCCCTGTAGGGTCTAGCAGGCTATTAACAGATGAGCAGATAAGAAACTGCTCCATTAAGCTAAGGTCATTTTGGTGACTATAGTGTCACTTTAAGGACAACAAAAAGCCTGGGCGAGATGGGGAACATATTCAGAAGGTTGGTTGTGATACATTGATGGCACAAGACCTGGCAGATACTTGGCCTGCTGGATTACACAAAATAAACTTAGGAAATGATACTTATATCGTCTTTGTATGAGGCCCAGCAGCTACAAGGACCTCTCAGAATTACAATATCCAGGTTTTACCTACCCAGACTTATATACATGGGCAGTTCTACAAAGAAAAAGAAGAAAATAATATTGTTGCAATATTGTACACAATAGCCACTCTGTGAACAAATATAAGTATTTTCCAGTTACAATGAAGCCTTCACATAATCCTTGTCAGAAAGTTAGTCTCCAAGGTTCTTACTTGCACATTGTGCAGAACTAACTCAGGAATCACCTCCAGCGGCCTTCTGAGTGACTGCCACTGGAGGTGTCCCTAGGCAGCAATGCAACACTAGCTTTTCTTTGACAGGCTATACACACCAGAATCACTTCACTAAACTGTAATTGTTCTGGTGACTATAGTGTCCCTTTAAGTCTGCATCAAATCTTGTGTTTGGTGTTATTAACCAACAAAAGCAGGAGGTGTATAGAAATAGATCAATAGACAGGACAGGCAAACAAACAGACAGGAAGACAGCTTACAAGATAAAGAGAGTTGAGACTTCTTTTGCACGTGGGGTATTCCCTGTTCCATGAGAAGATTCATCGTTGAGTGGAGGCACTGCAAGTCAAGCTTATTAAGATGTCTCAGTCTCCCTGCACCAGCGGAGGCATACATAATTTCTTTAAAGCAGCAGCGATAAAGTAACTGTCTATTCCGCATCGAACGCGGTGAGAATGGCTTACAGATAGACAGACAGACAGACAGACAATAGCACATTAAACAAACTCAGAGGTATCTTTAAAACAGCTGCAATTATCCAAATCACCAACGTTCGGAAGCCAGTTCGCTCAACATTACTTGTAAACCCTTTTCCTACACAGTGTATACTTTTAATCTCGCGTATGAGATACATTACAATGATTCCTGCTTCCATTGACATTTTATTAATCTTTCTCATATAGATTAGTAGCGTTTGTCACTTAATCCCCCCAAACTAGTAAGGTTTTCTGCTCTGAAGTTAATGTGACAAAATATTGTTGAAAACATAAAAATATGCAGATCCACAATCTTTTTTTTCCTGATAATTTATCTTCTGAATGGAAATTCACCCAGTGCATTAATAGATAGCAAATACTATTTACCACTTTGTGCACAAGATGCATTCTAGAGTTTAGGCTTATTAAAAAGTACTTCATGCAGATGTGATATATTGACTGAACAGAATGAGGGTTCTTACGGATTATACTTGGGAGAATAGTCGAGGTTTAGAATAGTGTTGATTGCAAAACTGGAATAGTGTGTCCCTGTATTTATCACGTTAAGCATTTTCTAAGAAAAGGAAAATATAGTCTATAGTCCAGCGATCACAATAAAAACTGATCAATAAATATGAACTGATCTATAAGGTCCCACCATTCATTCGGTAAGATGTATCAATAATTATTTCTTCTCGACATTAAATATTGTTAGATTTATTTTCGACTTTTGTACTTAATTTTTTTAAAGATGCTCCATTTTGATAATTATCAGGTTTTGATTAGCTCTCACAGTTACTTTATCTAATGGGCCAGGAAAAGTAAAGTTGGGCACTTTTTAAAAAACTTCTATTTGTGTTTTGTAAATCAGAAGAGTTATTTATAAGGTGTAGAACCGATACGAGAATTGATTGGTTCCTATCTGATGTGTCCAAATGAAAGAAAATTGTAGTTAAATTCATTGGTATACACAGGATATCACGTGTTTTGTCATCTCTCCCTTTATTCAATTTTTCTTCATTGTCTCCAAAAGTAAGGATTTCTGGAGTTGGCACAATTCGCACAGCGGGGATTTTAATTGTGGAGAAAAAAGAAAATGTAACAATTCTCTATTTGTATTGAGGATAATTGTTGTGATGGTGCCTCGGTATACAAATAACATTTATGGATTAACTCTTAAAAAGATAGTCAGAGACGGATGTCAAAGAGGAGCTAGAAACACACATAGAGAGACAGACATATGATAGACAGACAAACAAAGGTATATGTCTGTAATAAACTCCCTAATATAAAGTGAAGCCGGGGGGGAGAATCTGTCTCCTCTGCTCATTTCCATCAGTTTTTGAAAAGGGGTTAATTTAAAGATGGCAGTTTCAAATACCTGTTACTGGCCTGGAGTGTAACTCCCACTAATCTTGGGCAAACCAGGATATATGCGATTCTGCACAGCACCGAAACTTGTGGTCAATCATCGCATTTCATCCACAGTTCTCAATACGTTTTTTTCCTTATGACATAATGTGACATCACCAGCAATTCAACATGGCGTTTAAATGGCATTTAAAAACATGATATATATATATAACTTTAATTACAAAATGTAATAACTACTAATAGACACTGGATCCAAAAATGTTCCGATCTGGAATGTGACAGATCCTCTTTAGTGATTGTGCCTTGAACTACGCACAACATTGGAGGACATTTTTTCATACTCTTGTCCTAAAGTCACTATTCTCTCTAAAAACCACATAAAGTTAACTCTAAATATTTATCACTAAGTCTCTTCTTTGAACTATTCTGAAGAAACGCACAAGATACAAGCTGCATGTATTCTTCTTGTTACTGGGATTTGCATAACTGCAGACTGTGCTTCCTAAAAAAAGAGATCTTATATTGATTTATAGACATGTTTGTATCATTCTCTTCATAAATCTCCTCTGTAGGACACCTCTGTTCTGGTATTTATTGACCAAAAGACAATTTGTGTTGAATGTTTTGAGATCTCGGCAGATACCCACCAGGGAATATTTTAAAAATATTATACTCAGAAGAATGAGTACAGGTAAGAATTTGATATTAAATATTGTATTAACCTGCCTTCTCCAGAGACGTGTTTGTCATGAGATCATAATTGGCACAGGATTGATAGCCATCCTGCTGAGTCCACTTGTTGCTTAACTATTTGTCGACGATGGCCAAAAAAAAATGACACAATGAAGCACAGCACATTTATGATTAATCCGAAAAGGTTAAGAGTCTCATACATAGCAAAATTTTTCTTTTGTAGTTGTAATGCATCAGCTATCCATCAGGAATCTTGACTGAGGATGCATACACCCAGTATCCCTAGCCAAACAGACACGGCTTGCTTCTCTCCTTGGGTTCGGATTTTAATTTCACAGTGAGTTTCTGAGAATTTTCCCATGATACAAAATAGCAGGTTAAAATTTAGATTAATACAAGCGAGTCAATAAAGTCCAGGCTAACGGTATAATTATCCACTTCTGCACATTCCCTTGTAACCAACAATATTCACACAAGAAATATTTTCTGGAGAAACTCAACCTACATGCAATACCACATTGCCCTTTTACGGCTAGAAACACTACCATCATCTGTCAAGATAAGTGAGGTTTATGATAATGGCAGAGGTCCACCGAGAAATTAATTCTGCAGAGTGAGCACTGCAGACGTTGCACCATTGTAGCCTCGTGAGGCTTGTTTAGAAAGACCAATGGCTAGGTCTGCTTTGGCTGGTTGGCAGTTCTTTGACTGAAACCCTAGATGGCCCAAATTTATCTTAGTGCTCGAGGTATCAGTAAGCAAATAATCACCCCACAATTACACAAACCGGGCTGAGAAATGAATATGCTGATAATCCAGTTGGCAAGAGAACTGTCAATCAATCCATGCTTTTGATTCTTTAAATCACTGAATAATAAGTTAATAAAGTAGATTGGTATTTAAGATACCTGTGTTCAGACGTGCTTTGGAGAGCATGCAAACATGCAAAGGATTTTTAGCACATTTAATAGATTTTTTTACATGGGTATTGAAAGCAGGAGGGGGGTATAGATAATTTTGCTGGGGGTGATGAGATTGGAGAGATCCCCACAGTCCTGATCTTCAGCTGCTGAAACAATTTGCTTTGTAGCTTAAAGAAACACTTTGAACACCATAATTACACTCCAGGCAGGGGCATCAATAAAGGAACGTGAGGGTCTTGAGCCCAGATTGTAGGGCCCTATTGTCCCAGATCTTTATTTTGGAACAGATGTGTTAATGGGCCCGTGGGGTGTTTAAACATTTCCCTCACTGGCCTGTTACTTTGGTCTCACCCACTGCTGGGTGCAGACTTGCTGATGGCTTCCATGAGCTACGGGCAGTTCAGAGCATTGCCATGTGTTACCAAAATACACACGCTGCAACCCAGTACACACTGCATTCCCAACTCATATACACTGCATCTCCAGTATACACATAATACATCCCATACACACAAACTGCATCCTCTACCTCATACTACATCGCCAACACACACTATATCCCCTGTACACACTACATAAAAAGGTACATACACACTACATCCTCCACGCACACGCCATCATCACCAGCAAAACCAGATTACACCCCACACACACACTCTTTCTCTCTCTCTCTCTCTCTCTCTACAACCCCAAGACACACATACAACACAGCAAACAAAAATAAAATATTTATTTACTCATAAACTACGCCACAACAGTCCCCTTAACACACATGAAATCTTACAAGAATCCTAAAAACGAATTCACAGCACTGTTTCCTGCCCCTAGCCCACTTTGTCCTTCGGAAGCCCACTTATGGGGACACCAGAGACAAGTCACATACACAATACACAATTCACATTACTTTGTTTTATAACTGTGAAGCTCTGGATACACTACTTTGCACATTACTGCAAGATTATGTGCGTCTGTGTATGCCGGTGTGTGTCTGCATGTCTGCCTATCTGTGTCTACGTGTGTATGTGTATATCTGTGTGTCTGTAAGTAACTATCAGTGTGGAAAGTGGCGTGTTAAGCGGTGGAATTGGGGAGGGACAGTGGTGGAGAATGTGAAGTAGCTTTAGGAATGGGTCACTAACTTATTTTGGGGCTCAGCCCCAGGCTGTGTTTTGACCATTGCAATGCCCCTTAGTCCAGGAGTGACCTAGCACCCTCCAATAGTAATTTGCAGAACCGTTTATAGTGCACGCCCTAGGGCGCAGAAGAAGTCACATTTCTTCACTGAACCAAGCAGATCAGATATAGGACTGTTCTCATTGGCTGAGTGTACTTGGACTTGCATGACCCTGCTTAGCTCAATGGGGCTAACCTAAAGGGACAATCTAGAAACATGAACTAAAAGTAAAGGCGGCTGGCAGGACCCCAGGACTGTTCTAAAATGTGCTTGGAGTGTAAACTAGATGAAAAAACAAACAAACATATTTTAAGAGTGTCAAAGAGTGTCAAACAAACAAATAATTCACTGCTCTATTGGAACTAAGAATTCTTCTTACAGTAAGTACAATTAAACTACCTAAAATGCAGAAATTAGGTCATAAAGCAAGAAAATAGGATAGAACATATCACTGGAGCTTAGGGTTGCCGGGCTTAACGTGGACAGAGATATAGATTGTAAATGATATAAGAAGCCAAAGTCAGAGATACAGGAGAAGGAACTAGCTAGGTCAGAATTACAGAAATACACAAGGTCAAAGAACAAGCAAGGGTCAAACATAAGAAAAAAGAAATATATACTTGCTGATTTAGGAACCAAGAGGAAACCACGTGAATGGACGCGAATCAGAAGTGATGTATAACGTCTTTACCATATAATACGCATGCCAAGAGTGAACAGAAGGATGCCGCCCACAGACAGATCACCTGCCTGACTGGCATGAGTCTCATGAATTTGCTTCCTTTAGACTGTGAGTTGATATTGGCTGGATCTTTGTCATATTTCTATTTTTGCCATTAATTTTGTTCCTTTCGATGTTGCATAATATACTGGGGTTTTAATATGTAATAGTAAAACTGGGTAAAAAAAAATAGCAAAATTTACCAGAGTAAGAATTATCAAGAATTCAGAGACACATTTTAGCCAAAAGTAGCTAAAGGGAAAACAAAAATATAAGTTATAAATTGTTTTGTATTCAGCTATTTTGGTCTCACAATAGAAATTCACTTTTAATTCCCACTAATGAATAACCGTGTTTGTCTACTTGAGGAACACAGTTCCAAATGAACAGTTTTTTCGAGCAGGCGATTCAATGTGTCCACCTGAAGATTATCCACCACCTTGTAAGTACGATCAAAGGGTTCCGGCAGCCATTCCTGATCATGTTGCTGATAATATCAGTCAGGGTAATATATGTGACACTCAATATTGATAATTTAGTACAGAATTAGGCAGAATCAAAAGAAGAACAGATGTATTCAAGCTTATGACTGTAATATGCATGATTCATAATATGTGAAGGATCAGTGAAAAAAGAATAAAGTGGCTTCAAAAATAATTATTCTAGTAGAACAAATGCCTAGCATTTACAACCCTCCCCTCCCCCCGCCAAAATAAATAAAAATACAAATAAAATGTGGGTATTTATATCAAGGCATTTAAAGTACATTTACAATGTTAATTAACTTATCCAAATTAAAAAGGGGTGGGGTATAGGATCCTACATCATAGCTCCACCCCATCAACACAGAAATACTTCACTGCTTAGGGACTAGTTTGCTATGAGGGCCCAAAGAGGAGGAATGGCAGCTACACCATCATATCTGGCAATGCTCAGAACAGGTTAAAGGCAAGACTAACAAATTGGCAAGAGAGAGAGAGATAGAAGGGCATTTAGTAGAAAAAGAGAGACTGGGGGGCAGACAAGTGTGGACTGATAGAGGATGAGACAAACATGGACTGACAGAGAGAGAGTCAAGTAATGCTGAGAAAGAGATACAAGTGGGGGCTGATAATGGAACAGAGAGAGAGAGACACAAGTGGTGATGATATGTGACAAAGAGACACACAAGTGAAGGCTGATATAGAGACAAGCTTGGACTGCTAAACAGACATAAAAAGAGACAAACAGGCAGATAAAGAGATAATGAAAGGTGATATCGAGAGAGAGAGAGTTGGGACTATTAAAGAGACAGAGAGAGAGATACAAATGGGGGGCGGCTGTTAAATACAGGTGGCAGGGAGAAATACCTTAGGGATACTCTAAGCTCCATAACCAGTACGGCAACCTGTAGTAGTTATAGTACCGAGAGTGCCATTTTAAAAGTTACCCCTCAATTATCACATGCTGACTTACAAATACACCCTGCATTTGATTCACACACTCACTGAGTTGCGTTTCAAATATACGTCAGCTTTCACTCACTCCTATGTTCACACACCCACAAAGACACTCAGCATTTACACACGTTGCTATAACACACAAATATAGTTTGCATTCCCACAAAACTGCAAATACATTCCTGTGTTTGCATACACATTCCATACATGAACAAACACCAGCATTCCAAACTCACACTACATAAAACAAAAAATGCATTCAGGTACATACACTACACAAATAACACCTGTATTCATACTTTCTTGGTCTGCTAGCATACATAACCCAACATTCAAACACTTTATTCAAATAAACTCCTGCACAGACTCACACAGATACTTTTTCATCCTGAAAATGGAAACAAATACAAACCACCATACGCAAACCCTGAAACAAGACACAAATCTGCCCACAGCAATGCTCTGAACAGTTGCAGTATAGAGGAGCATTGCCCATGCTCTGCGTCTGACAGAGGTGCAGACCAAGGTGCCCAATTTCCATTGTGTGCATATGTTGGGCTGGACCAATGAGATAGACCTTTGATCTCCCAACCAGCCCATAAAGAGACAGATATTCCCTCCTCCCCATCAGCCTACAGAGTGACAGTACTCCCTCTTTGGGCTGACTCTACCCTGCATGAGCTACCCCATAAGCCTTGGCCAATAGCCATCGTGGCCAGCCCATCATTTGACCAGGTTTCATGATGTTCAGTTTTGACATGATCTATAGATTTTTGTATTGAGTAGGGCATGATCTATCATTTGGTCAAAGGAGTTTAATGGGCAGAGCCAAAGAAGTGACTAGTCAAATTTGGGGGGCAAACATCCAGCAGTAGCACCCCACCATCTTTAAACTTCAGTCATCACTGCTGAGTCAGGAAGTAGATGTCGGTTAGTGTCCCAAATCTCCAATTGACCATTTCAAACCTTTTAGGACCTCATCCTGGAGCAAACTCATGTATGTGGAAGCCCCAAGAAAGCCCCAGAGAATAACAATTTGTCCTTAAGAATAGTTTGCAGTTTGCAAACAGAAGATATTGGTGTTATGTAGAGCAAATTTACCCAAAAACACTGTTTTCCTAAATGCAGTGGTTGCTGGCTTAGGTCCTGCAAATAAAACAATTCTTTGACTTCCCATCAGATCGCTAACATTTCATTATCTGTACTCTGCGATTAAGCCCTGTATTTAAGAGAGTGCAGCATATTTACAAACTTACGTGCTTTACAGGAATAATTCTCCGAGACAAGTCTTTGGATCCGTCAAACAACTGATTATGCGTACTTACTAATAGGTGACTGTAGATTAAAAATAGCATGTTACCTCGGTCCTTTCATCAATATTAATTGAAAGTTCAATTTAAAACACTATAATTAAAGGCAACAAAAAAGCCAACCGCAGATAAAGATTTGATCTGTGTTCTCTCTTTTTTTCTTTTTTTAACAAACTAACACCTACAGCAATTAAAACGGCAAATGCTACTTATTCGCAGGTTAAAATAAATGTTCTTCTTTGCATTCCTGAATATATGTCTACCTATTTTAACAACAAATTAAAGAAAGAATCGCTAAGATGCTTCAAATACTAAATATACTTCAAATACTAATATTCCACTAAAATGCTTCAAATCGAAAACATCTTACTATTGTGTAGTTGTGCTTGCATTGACTTTTAAACTAGTCAGCCACAACATTAAAACCACCTGCCTAGTACTGTGCAGGCCTCCCTTGTCCTGCCAAAACAGCTCTGATGTGTCGATGTATGGACTTTACAAGACCCCTGAATGTGTCCTGCGGTATCTGACACCAACACATTAGTAGCAGATCATTTAAGTCCTGTAGGTTACGAGGTGTGACCTACATGGATTAGATTTGTTGTTCCAGCACATCCCACAGATGCTAAATCGGATTGAGATCTTGGAATTTGGAGGCCAAGGTAACACCTTGAACTCTTTGTCATGTTCCTCAAACCATTCCTGAACAATTTTGCAGTGTTGCATGCCATCAGGGAACACCATTGCCACAAAGGGGTTTAAGTCATCTTCAACAATCTCTAGGTAGGTGGTACGTATCAAAGTAATATCCACATGACTTCCAGCCCCAAAGTTTATCAGCAGAACATTTCCCAGAGCATCTTTTCCCTTGCCCATTTTCCCTGCTTCCAACACATTAAGGTCAAGAACTGACTGGTCACTTGCTGCATAACATTTCCCACCCCTTGACAGGTGCCATTGTAACAATATAATCAATGTTATCTACTTCACCTGTCAGTAATTTTAATATTGTGGCTAATCAGTGTATATACTTACAAAGACTCATTCCACCACAGGGATGACCTATAGCTATACAGATAAAGCACCGATTAGCCAGGGACACTATGGCTGTGTCAAGATTGGCAAGTGCTAGGCAAGTATAAACATCTCTGTCATCTAAGACCTAATCTTGCTAGACACCTATTTTGTTTAAACGATTAAATGCTCTCATCTCCTTTCCTAAAGATGCAGCACTGACAGTTGTTAGCGACACATGCTGCATACATATGGACAGTTGTTCTGTTGGTCATGCCAAGTCCAATAAGAGTAGATGCAGCTAAAGGCCTTCTTGAGATCATTTAGTAAACCGCTGCTTCTGGTGCAAAATAAGATGTAGCACCATTGCCCCTTTTGTTGCACAGTGCATTGTAATACCCTAGCTCTCTCAGTAACTAATGTAAGAGAACCATGTGAGGGACCTCCAAGGACTGATCTCCACTTCATGTTATATCCCTGACACTTGCCCACAGCTCCCGTGTCCTGCAGGTCTAACAGAGAATGACAGATTCCAGAATTCTAACTTCCCTCTCAATTGGTGACATATGAAAGTAGGACAAGAGAAACTGGGGTCAGAGGGCCATGAATGGAGGGACAAAATAAAGAATATGATCATGGATATTGTAAAGTCTACAACAGGGCACTGAGGCAAGGGAGTGGTTAGCTTATATACACACAGGGTGTGTCTGATTCGCTAATCTCCAATTAGTGTTAACCACAACACGCGGGAGGAGTTTCTTCCCTCCCTTGTGGTCTCTGAGGTCATCACTGTGTCCCGGGTCACATGACCGGGTGCAGCACACATATAAGGAAGCTGCTCTGGTGCGTGCAGCGTCAGACACTGCCAGTCTGGAGACAGGGACCAGATGACGCCGCTCGCTGTAATGAGGTAAGTAAGGCCACTGTGAGCGGCGCGGGGGCAGGGGACCTGACAGATATAGAGACCAAGCAAGATTGTGAATGGGTAGAATGGACAGAGAGACACAAGTAGGGAAGTGGATATTGATAGAGAGTTGAATAGAGAAAATAAGTTGGCTAAAGGGAGTATGAGTTGAGGGACACAAGTGGTGTAGGGAGAGAAACACAATTACTTGCTCATATGGTGTAAGGGTCTGAGTTGAGGAATGGGACATGTGGGGAATGGGTACAAGACAAATAAACAGAGTTGGATGGAGAGATATACAACAGGGTACATGTGTAGGAGTGTACAAGTAGAGAGAGGGTGACTTGCAAATACAAAACAAACACACACCAACATACATGCACACTAACTACACCAATATGTTTCATGGATTCACACGCAGGTTTATTCAATTAATTCTCAAAAATGATTGGCTCATTGTTGACAATACCAAGCCAGCCAAGTGCAATAGCAAAATACTAAATAAATAAATAATTCATCTTGATACAGGTGTTGTAGACCATTTTTTTATTTTTAACTATTGACAGAGTAAATTCAGATTTCAGTAGCCTCCTCATTTTCTGTCCCGATTCTGAAAAAGTGACAGGACATGGTGGAGTGGGTAGAGCTAACAACATTTACCTCATTAAAAATGCCATTATTGAATGCGTCAGGCAACGAGCTGCAAAACAATATGCTGTAGAGTCCCTTTAAAGAAAGGAATGACCACGTTCAGTTACCAAGGGCCACAGGGTGCTTAGCTGAAACAGGGTCAGCAGATCCCTTGTAGAGTCCCTTTAAGGCATAAAATAAATATAATCTTCATATTCTTATTTCATAATAAAAGCAGCTTTAACTCGTGCCAATGAAGCGAGAAATGTGTCATTTAACTCTTTCGTCTACCAAATTAAACATAGTTATTATTTGTATTATTGTTATTCCATATTAGATGCTTCCCACTTGCTGTTGTAACCTGCACAGAATTACGGGAGTCATGGCCAAAAAGTGTGCGAAGGACCCTGCAAAATCCTATCAGTGACTATGATTAGCAAGGCATTGGCTTCATCCAGATCAGTACCAACATAGAAGTGCAGTGCAACCGTCTGAATGTCTGTAAAGAAATATTAAACCTGAAAACCATTTTTAAGAAAGTGATTTTAATACCGGCAATCTTCTACTCCATATCTGCAAGTGAGCAGCCACACTGCATCTATCAGCAGATGCCTGCAGTGACTGAAATAATCCCCCATCAAAGGGAAAAGTAAAAAGCTATGTGTTACATGAAAAATGCGCTGAATTCAGGAAAGTTTGCAAATGAACTTTAACATATTTAGATTTGTGACTTGTGCTGAACTTAGGGGGGGTTGATGTTCTGCTGTGATATCACAAACCCATCTGATGGAAAGTTTCCAGTTAACAGCCAGCGAGCGGTGTATAACAAACTTCAACGACCTTGTGCGACATTGAGCATTAAATATTGCAAAGACGCTGGATAGAACATCCACTTCTCCAGGTTCAGAAAAAAATAAAATAAAATAACTGACAGAGCTCAAAGAATGAAATATACATAAATAAAATAGTAACACATTAAAAAAAAAAAGGCCTACAGCCAAAGAAATGGCAGAAGAAGGACTCTGGATCTAAGCATCCTGCTGTATCTATACCTTAGAGAATTGTATGTGATATATCAGGAGTAGCAGCAGATAGCATTTTTGCTGCAGCTAAACTGCAACTCTTATCATTTCCATCCACGGCCAGTAACCTATCTGTTGGCTATCGTTTCCTTAATGTGTAAAATTAGCTAAGATGGAAAAGAACAGAGCAAAATTATTTAGAGGTATATTCATTGAATCTTTAGGTTTTAGCTGCCTCATAAAAGAACACTCAGATTGGGCTGAACTGTGAGCATTTGAAGCCCTTGTTCATCTCATTATCACGCTGAGTTGAGTTGTGATTTTAATTTGGCAATGATCTTGCATTTGGACTCTGAGGAAATTTGGGGAACAGAGTATGATAAAGCTCCCTGCTCACAGTCAACTGACTTTATGTTGAAGTTAGAAGTGTGACTGGTAATAAGCAGTGGTACTTTTAAATGTGTTGGCAGTAGGACTAGTACTGTGCAAATTGTGGCTGATGTGTGCTATGGTCGTTGCTGCCGCTCAGGAGTAGTGTGAGTATTTAGGGGTATTAGGACTAGTACTGTACTTGGAGAATTAAAGCGCCGCTGTCACTTCCCTGAAAAAAATAATATTTCATAAAGATAGAAAAAATATGAAATACTCATCTCGACGGTGTTGGAATTTTACTGAAATTCCAACCCAGTCAAGAGATATACTGAGACAGAGTAGAGATTACTCTGTATTTTATCTCAACCTAACTTTCTTAGACTCAAGATGGGGTCCAAGAGTCAATCCCAACAGCTGTCACCAGTGACGGCCGCAAGGAATTGGCTCTATCTATGGAGGATCCCGCAATCTCACAGGATCCCCCATAGACCTTATTTCTGTGCTCTTGCACATTCTTGGCATCTCCAGAGTTTATGCTATTTATATACCTTGTGTGTCAAACGTATGGCTGTGGATGCATACCGTATGACATTGTGAGATGAGGCAGATTGATGGCAGATACCATTTTAACCCTCTGAATCCATATTACTGTGTCCTCTCTTGCTTTCGATAATTGTTCATGTATAATATTATTGTTATGGTGGTTTTTTTTTTTTTTTACATTGGCTTAGTTTCTTGAACATTCTGCACTAACTAGTTACTTCACATATAAATCTACCGCTGTAGTCCTGACCTTTGACTAGTCATAGACCTGATATTTCATTTTTCTTATTAGTGTTAGGATCGGCCACCCCGAAGGTCAGATAATACACCTTTGTATCTTTTTGCTGCTCTAGAAAACTGACTGAGGGTTTCATCAGTCAAGCCACAACCACATGGAATTCAATGGCATTGTCTGTCAATGTTTTGTTGCCTTGCTAAATAGTCAATAAGAAGGATGCCGGTATAGCCAATTGGCCAAGGTAAGCAAAATGCATTGGGATGCTGGTATGAATTACTAACTAATATCAAACCAATTTAGTCTCATCAGTGGAGAAAAAAGACACATTTCCTATTAAAAGGAAAGAACACTGATTGACAAATCTTTTGCAAGTTGAAGGTTCGGAGCAGATGGCACATGGAGAGTATGAGTAACAACAGATTCCATCCGAAAAGGTTGATGTTCAGCAGTCTGCTGTGCATTATTTAAAGACATATCTGTGCATATCAATAAAGGCTGTAGCATTTGAGGACACTAACCTATCATGTATCTGTCTTGATGTGTACTTTGCATCAAGACTTGGCTTGACTATTCTCTACAGGGTATATTTTTTGGCATTTGCCTACTATAGTTTTGCATGTAGGACAATAGATCACTGTTTTAGAGATGGTATTAGCCCGAGAATTTCACTCTCCAACCATGCTTGTCAAAAGATTGACTTCCCAGAATACTGCAGCAATGAGACCATGAGGAACACAGTGACCCAGATGGAAAAAAACTGTTATAATACACATTAAGCTGAAGAACCCAGGTAAAAGAACACACAGGACAATCCAAAAGCGATGTGATGTCTAATAATAAAGAGGACTTGGGCATTCATATTTTGGACAAATACTTATTTATCCAAAATACAAACAATTGACCATTCTTCAGAATGATAAATGGCCAAATGCAGAAGAAAATGAAAAAAACGATAACGGAGTTGCTTTGTTGGATGAAATGTTGTTAATGTGATTCAGTCATTTATTTGTTTGTTTAGCTACTGGCTCCCACCCCCAATATTATATTTAGAGCCAAAGAAAAGAAAATGTTACTTGCGCTTTCTCCTTAATCCCTATGTATATTTAGACAAATGGAGGTCATTTAGTTGCTCCAATGGCCATTGGAGGGAATGCCAGCCTGCCAACGTCAAGGCAGACCCCCCTAAGTGGGTCCTAACACTGACCCTTCAGCCTGCTTCCTTGAGCCTCTGGCAAAGATATCTCTAATGAGACAGAAAGGGGTATTTTTTTTATATACACCCCTATACTTATTAACCCTTAATAGGGAACACATGGGATGGGCAGCAGCATTGTAACCAGGCTGTGTGATACAAAGTAAATACAAATACAAAAAGAGAAGTCCTGCGCTTAGTCCCATTACTGCTGGGCCAGCAGCAAGGACTACAATACACATCAGCCCCAATATATAGTAAAATATATGGTTTTTACTATATATTGGGGCTGATGTGTATTGTAGTCCTTGCTGCTGGCCCAGCAGTAATGGGACTAAGCGCAGGACTTCTCTTTTTGTAATTATATTTAGAGCCCCCACCCACAGCCCATGGGTGGGACACTAGATCCCCCTGTTCTTTTTATTTAATAACTTCCAACCACTGGGATAATATGTCCTCCCCACATTTCCCATTTGCTTGCCAGCTCTTTTATGCCAGTAAACGTTCCCTGACTACTCACTGTTTAGTCAACATGCCCCTATCCGAGAGTATGAGGAAGTATTTAGACCTCCCTTATACTATTAGTAACATCTTAAAAAAAGCTCTACACTATATTTCTATATAAAAGGTATACAGTTCAGAGCTCCCCAAGTACAGCTGAAAGATTGATTAGCGTTCATCTGAATGGAATTCTGTCCTGAAAATAATGGGCAAATTTTGCCCCAAACAATTCATTCAAATGGACTAAAAAAAAAAAGAATAGTAATGTTTTTGTTCAAATGCTTTGCCATGCCCAAGTCTAGTAATAAAAAAAATAGTATTTTGCAAAAATCTGCGGACAATGATTGATGTTTGAAAAAGCCTTAAATGGTCGGAACTTTGCTAGGTCCGCTGCTAATGGTGGAACAATTCAATCAAGTCTTCATAAGACCAGAGTTGCTGTGGCTCTTTTATTGATTCAGTTAGCTATGCTATATGTGGTAAGTCAAATGAATCCTGAGAGTTTAGAAATATCTTCTCTACAAGTCTCCACGGCAGGTTTAAGGTGCAATAGTTGTTTATAGTCACCCGCAGGCCTAATATAGCCAGCTTTTCCCTAATAATGTGGGTCCCTAATAAAAAGGGTTAAGGTACTTTTGTTAATGTATGTCTATAGCTTAGAGACTATATACATTAAATGATATTAAACTAATTTTGTGCCAATTGGGCTCATTCAAGCCATTTTTCAGAAAATAGAAAACATTTCAGGATACCAAAATTTCAGCCGTACGTTGGTTCGGCTCAGCAGGATTTCAAAACCAAGATTCTGCTTCAATAACTTAATAAGAAGAACAAAAGGATGTCAAAGTGGGCCAATCAGTGTGCTGCAAAACATGTACAAAATATCAAAGTATGTATATATTTTGCAATACGCTGATAGGCGCATTTTCCCATCACAGATCAGGTGAGGAAAAGCAAAAGGATCAGTAAACCTTCTATATGTATGCAATTAATTTTTATCAAGTATATAATATTTAAATATAGATTTATTTTTTACCGCTACTCCGTTTTGTCCCCTATATTGCTTACTTCTCACTTGATCTGTGAATAACCAACATTTTGTGACTCTCCCCTACCCATCAATCTTCTGTTTTCCAACAGTCATCTCTTTTTTGGCAGGCATCATTCAGTATCATGAACTGAAATGGACATGCTCGGTCATTTCACATATCATTTGGCTGGTTTGTGATTCAAGTACATTTAGGCTTGGAGTTAAGGGATTTGGTCGATCAGCTTACCACCACTGACTGTTTTGTTTTTTTTCATGTGTAAATATATATTTTGCTACTAATAGTATAAAAAAGTTTTACTTATGATGTCACTTAAAAGTGCCATTACAAGTTTACCTAAACTAGTACTGAGAGAGTCTATTTACCCAACGCATTCTGTGGAGAATCTGGTTTAACATAGGACATCTAACATGGGTTTATTTAGCTGGACTGCCACTAAAAGTGTCTTTTTACACAACACATTCTGGTCTTTACAAAATGGAGAATATGTTTTAACATATAGCATCTAACATGGGTTTATTTAGCTGGACTGCCACTAAAAGTGTCTTTTTACCCAACGCATTCTGGGAATTTACAAAATGGAGAATATGGTTTAACATGTGGCATCTAACATGAGTTCCACAAGTCAATATAATCAGGATTCTCAAACAAGTAAAGTGAAAATATTTTAGTATTTCTATATTTCTCTAGTTGACAAATAATTTGTATAAACTGATTATTTAAAGGAGATTTTAACTTAACAAACACCAAAATATCAGGCTTTTGGCAGCAGCGTATATTGGCTTTTACTGAATAAAAGGTGGCCACTGAACCATAAAAATGTGCTTATTGCGCAGTTTTCAGTATTGTCAGCTGGCCAGAGATTAACTGAACGGGTTTGGCCAAAACAGGTATTTAAACAGGGAGGTGACAGAAAGGGCCAGATTAGTTTTACTTTATGTTGTGTCTTTATTCATACGAAACAATGGCACACAGTAATTTTACCTATTAACCCCTTAAGGACCAAACTTCTGGAATAAAATGGAATCATGACATGTCACACATGTCATGTGTCCTTAAGGGGTTAAACAATTGGCAGTCTACAGAACGGAAATAATTTGTTTTTCTTCCTTTCAAAGATGTGAGCGATGCTTAAGTTTTAAGTTTTTATTTATTTATTTATTTATTTTTAACATTATTTGCCCTTTCTGGGTTACAGTTTACAAGTCTATGTCTTTGTCCAATAAATGGCTATGTAGTAATAGTGTCACATTATTATTTTTTTTTTTATTTTTAAACTACTGAGGATTTTTAAACTACTGAGATAACTGCCTCGTAATTATAAAATGTTGTAACAGTAGCACTGGAACTAGAATATATTAATACTATTTAGAAGTCACTAGGTCTGATCAAAGACTGTATGGGAATGTTTTTTGTCTACTTTGATCTTTGCAGTTGTTTATCTGAAGCTCAGTATTCTCGAGCAGGATAGGTAAACATGGTAATAAACTCTGCTATATGTGTTGTAACTAAGCAATCAAACACCATCTTCCAAAGTTTGGGGTTAAACCAGTCATTAAAAGGATATGCATCACTTGATATTTGTTTTAAACCAGCAAACATACACTTTTAAACAAAATAAAGCGAAAAAAAGTTTGAAAATAATGTAATTAGGTTTATAAACTTACTATAAACTTTGTCAGATTGCATTATTGGGCACACCTCTCAGCTTGGAGTTTCTTCAACTCCTCCTTATCCATTGATCTTGAGTTTCACACCAGTCTACTACTGACAGAAACAAGGCATTATTGTGCAGCAGGCATACAATAGATGCACAAAGTGGTATTTTATGCACACTACAAGATTATTATTATTATATTTATTTTTCAATAAGTGATACATATAGGTTAAAAATGAAATAACATGAAAATGACAAATTTTTGTCCAAAGTACCTGAATTGGAAAAAATATTTTTGGCCTAAAAATCCCTTGTCAGTGCTCAACAATTCTCAGTTCAATGCAGTGAATAAAAACCCCCAATGATTTATTGTTCCAGAAATTCCATGGTTTGCTATCTAGACTGGAAACAAAGAGTGATATAAAATGTATTGTTTTCTCTCAGGAAAGAACCCTACAGAATCTTGGATTCCAAGTTCTCCCACAAGGGAGAGTGAGAGAGATAAAGAGGGATATTTGATATGCAAAGTAAAGTAATCCAGCCTGATAAGAATGTTCTAGAAGGGTGAGATCACAGGGCAAGGTGATGGCCCAAAGTGTAATGTATCTCAGCAAGCCATTGTTACAGTTTCTTCTCACGTATGCTCAGTGGGTGTAAATAATTTAACAGAACACATTTCTGTGTAGTAGTTCAACCTGCCAGGGGCTCGTGAGATGGCTTTTGTACACCCTATGAACCAGAGCCTACGATCTCACTTTCAGTCAACGAGGAAAGTTACGTGAAGTAAGATCATTTTATTGCAAAACAAAGACAGGAAAAAAAATGTTCAACAATTTAACGTAATTAAAAAGTCATGATTGTAAAAATACGTTTATTTTACATCTACACTTTATTACCAGCATAAAATATCTGAAAAATAGTGAAATTATTACCTTAGGGTAAGGGTAGTTGATACTTAGAATCTCCTTCCAGTAGAATCAGTAAAAATACTACAAGTGTTATAGAAACAGTAGTAGAAACGTGGAATAACTCTGAAGTTACCTGTAATAGCCTTTTATCAAAGGTAGCAAGTATAAACACTGTTACAGAAAGAATAGTATATGGTGATATAGAACTGGTTGTGGATGGTATTTATTAGGCAGTGGATGGCTAAATGATCGCCAAGGTTCTACTCTGCAGTAAGTTCCATCAATTTGCACCCATGGCTTTCTTCATAGCACATGGCCTGATTGAAGTACTATGGAACCTGGTTGAACACTTTTTTCTAGAGTTGTCATCTCTACCTTTTTGTGCTGTAACAGGGAATTTTGTACGCGCATAATTGTAGCTCAAATGAGATCTTTAGTCTGTCTCTCTCTGCACCAGGTCCATCTACCCTGAACACCTACTCTCCATTCCCTCAAGCCTCTACAAAAAACATTCAGTTCCTCAACTTGAATTTCTGGATTTTGACCTCCGCTATGAATAAAGGTTTCCCTCTTGTCACTTGTCTAGGACAGAATTTGCTGGTATTCACCCTGGTTGAATTACATCTCCCAGGATGGTGCTGGGGCCCTGAACCCCCCCCCCCCCCCCCCCCAACCAGAGGTGTCCTGAACACAAACCTCAGCAGCTGCCTGATCCACCAGATGACCTGATGGTTGGAATATAGAGCACACACACACACACATTTTTTTTTCCTTCTGCATCTCTTTCCATGATTTCTACCTCTATTCAACGTTATTGCTGTGGCACACTACTATCTATCTGGCGCTCATCCAGTCTGCCCATTTGGGTATAGAACACATGAGTTAATGGTCTGTTACCCCTGTTTCACAAGAGCTTGCTATTGTCACATTCACTACTAGTGTAATCTCTGTGTTGAAATTATTTTGTACTATTGTGGATGACGTATGCCTACTCAACTGTCTACTCTTGTGCCTCTCACTTCATAAAAAATATTTTAAAAAATCGTCTTTGAAAAAAGATTGTCAGCAAAAAGCAAAAAAAAATCTGGTATTGATTTGGCCTGTTAAAATTTAAATGGATAATTTTCTGGTATTGCCCTTGGCATGTGTACATGGACTTGAATTTTGTTTGCCCCTTGGACGTACATTTAACACTTTTGGATAAATTTCCTCGTTTGCATTTTTTTTTCAAACCCACTATTTTTGCAATTGTTTCTGAATAATAAACACGTTTTTCTTTTCATCAACCATGCTGCTTCTGAAAAACTTTAAGTTCAACCATGTTGTACTATTTAGTTGACATAATACGATATAACATTTGCCCTGTGTGTCCTTAGTTGGATACTTAGTTTTTGTTTCATGTAGAAACTGCAAGATGTCTCTTCTCTGCTACAAGCATTACATCAAACAGCATGTATTTATGACACAATTTACATCCAGTGTTATTGATGACATTGGTACCTTTTATTATTCCCTGATTAACTAATCATGTATATTTTAATAAAGATTGCATTTTAATATTTACTTTTCCAGGTTGCCTTTCAATTTTTGTGTCTATTTCTAGACATGCAAAAATGAAAACGTTCCTAAATGTCTAAACATATTCAGAACCATGTTCGAAAGGGCTCCCTTTTGCCACATGGGGCCCAAAATCATTAAACAGAAATGCTCTGGCATACCTCTGGCACGCAAAGAGTTAAACAGATTTATTCTCCTCTACCGCAAACTTTACCATTCGACTGGAACGCTTCAGACACGACCCGGAGAACAATAATAATTTCTCCTTAAATTATGTTGAATATGAGATAGGTACCTCTCATTCAACTTGCGCAAGGAAAATTAAACATTACCGACATTTTATTCCTGTCTGCAGGGATAGTTTTATAAATTAATACATTAAATATGATTTTCACTTAATTATTGTAAAATCCTTACATGTCCCAGGGGCATGTCTTAGAAAAATGTAATAAAGCAGAGCGGGAATGAAGAGGTTAAGACCCTTAATAATGTAAGAGAGGAGCTGTAGGATTTTACCAGTTTTGAATGAAAAAAATGACCTAAAACTCTGCAGAGGAAATTAGGAAAGTCATTGCTGTGCCAAGTGAGGCAGATATCACTAGGACCATATCTTATCAAATTGTAAGCATACTATAATTGAGAAATCTTGGTATAAGCCCCTCAGGCTACTAATTACTGGGCCAATGTACTCACCTCTGTGATGGTGCAGTGGTGCCTAGTTGCATCTCTACCCATCCAGTACTACCAAATGTTTGGTAACTGATTACTATTCATTCAACTAGGTGCAAGTCATTCCTCTCACAATTTCTTATATTCACAGAAAATAAGAAAATAAGGAGCCTCCGGGGAAGGACTGGGAGCCTCAGGGCAAACAATGGAGAAAGTCCACATCTCATTAGATAAGTAATGTGATAAAAAAAAAAAAGAAAATAGTATGCACATATACATCCCAGGTTTCCCTATTTAGAAGGGACAGTCCCTATTTTGGGCCCAAATCCCTATGTCATTCTTTTCTCTGCTAATGTCTCTCTTTTGTAAGGGCTCTATATTGTTGGTGTGTCTAAGTGTATAACAGCTTCACACCAATACTACTAAAAAAAAACCAACAAAAAAAACAGACTCTGCGTATATAAGATATATTTACATTTTATTTGCAAAAAATATTAGTAAAATCAGCTACAATCTCTCACAACAGCACCGCCCCTGGTCACACAACCAAAAATTAGAGTGTTTCTCTTTTTCCATATGAAATGTTGGTATGACATATTCACCTGAACAGATCAGAACAGCCAGAGATCTTCAGACTACTAAACCATTTGGTTGCCTCCCCAACTTCAAAACCATATACTACATTTTTAAGGCCCAAAATAAAATTAGCTGGCCTCATTATCCTAATTCAACATTTGCAGATGGCTTGGGTGCAATTATGGGTGGTAAAATAAGTTAAACTCAGTGCCCGTTTGATGGGCCAATATATATGCCATCTTCCCACAATGAAGTAAATCGGGGAGCCCATTCCTTCTTTAGGTCCACAAAGAGTCATGATGGCTTCATTTTACTGGCATTATGAGAAGCGGCATTCATGAACTATTTACAAACACTCAATGGCCATTCTTAATTATAAGTTTGTTTTTTTGTTTATCTTCTAACTATGCATCATTTGTTTCAAATAAATGTTACACTTCATTTATTTAAAAAAAAAAAAATCAAACTTGGTAATTTAGGTTCATATATTAACTTCTGAAACAAAAAAATGTTGATTAAAATTACCCTACAATCAAAAACCTGGTTATTTGCTGTCAATTAGCATTGGTGTTCTTGAACGATTAGCACACATCTGGGTTCATTGTCTGATTCTCATAGCCCTTTACCGTATATTTTGTAGTCTCATTTTAGCAATCGACCACATCTCACGGTTTAGTGAATAAACCCCCAATGCCTAGCAATGATATTTTCTTAGAAGATGCAACTGTATATTCATAACATTATCTGTCCAAAAGCAGTGCTGACAGCAGTTTTAGTAATCAATATCAGTGTATTGATCTCTAAAACGTTACAGAAAGTGAAAAATTTAATATTCTCATATTACCGCGTCCACTTGTACAAACGTTCTGAAAATCCTTTGTTTGAGTTATAGACCAAGCAAAGAAAAAACTGTAGTGTTCTATCAATATTGGAAACTTGGCATAAAGGCTGCCACATCAATACAAATTCTTCGATGGCAAATTGTAGTAGACAAAAGCCAATAAATTCCAACACCGGATAATGGAATCCACATTCCCACGAAAGACTGCAAAGCAGCAGGAATTCTGTAATTTCAGATTGTTAGGATAAGTTTCCAGTCTATCAGACCAAGCAGGCGTTTTGGGCCAGCGTGTAGGAAATGTTGCTTTTTTAAAAGTGGAAACATGAACTGACAAAGGCAATTCTTAGCCATCGTCATCGATCCAGTGTAGAACATCAAGAGCTTTTTAGCGGATCCAGACGTTGCCTATTCGTGAATCAATTTTACTTGTTTTTTCTTAGGTCCATAACATATGGAGTCCATGATACCCTTAACATCATATCGACCTCATCTTACTATCAGGTTTACTTAGTAAAGTGAATTCCAAATTTAAGGCCATGGTAGCCAAGTTGGATGCATGGCTGAATTGGGAGATTTTTTTTCAAATTTGACTGTATTTGACTTACCGTATATACTCGAGTATAAGCCGACCCGAATATAAGCCAAGGCCCCTAATTTTACCCCCAAAAAATGGGAAAACTTATTGACTCGAGTATAAGACTAGGGTGGGAAATGCAGCAGCTACTGGTAAATCTCTAAATAAAATTGGATCCTAAAAAAATTATATTAATTGAATATTTATTTACAGTGTGTGTATGAATGCAGTGTGTGTGTGTATGAATGCAGTGTGTGTGTGTATGAATGCAGTGTGTGTGTGTATGAGTGCAGTGTGTGTATATATGAGTGCAGTGTGTGTGTGTATGAATGCAGTGTGTGTGTGTGTATGAGTGCAGTGTGTGTATATGAGTGCAGTGTGTGTAAGAGTGCAGTGTATGAGTGCAGTGTGTGTGTGTATGAATGCAGTGTGTATGAGTGCAGTGTGTGTGTATATATGAGTGCAGTGTGTGTGTGTATGAATGCAGTGTGTGTGTGTATGAGTGCAGTGTGTGTATATGAGTGCAGTGTGTGTGTAAGAGTGCAGTGTATGAGTGCAGTGTGTGTGTGTGTATGAATGCAGTGTGTATGAGTGCAGTGTGTATGAGTGCAGTGTGTGTGTATGAGTGCAGTGTGCTTGTGTGTATTAGTGCAGTGTGTATGAATGCAGTGTTTGAGTGTGTGATGCAGAGCCTTGGTGGGGGTGGGCATTTTTTTTTTTTTTTTATTATTTTAATACTAATTTTTGTTATATTATTTTTTTTAAATTATTATTTTTTTTATTATTTTTTAATATTTTGTTCATTATTATTATTATTAGTAATACTTTTATTACATTTTTATTATTATTAATATCTCTATTATTATTTTCGTCCCCCCTCCCTGCTTGCTAGCTGGCCAGGGAGGGGGGCTCCTTCCCTGGTGGTCTAGTGGCATTGGCAGTTCAGTGGGGGGGAGAGGGGGCTGTCAGAGCTGTACTTACCTCTCCTGCAGCTCCTGTCAGCTCTCTCCTCCTCCACGCGGTCTGTGCAGCTCCCTCTGTCAGCTCCCAGTGTAAGTCTCGCGAGAGCCGCGGCTCTCGCGAGATTTACACTGGGAGCTGACCGAGGTGCTGAACGGACGGCGCGGAGGAGGAGAGAGCTGACAGGAGCTGCAGGAAAGGTAAGTACAGCTCTGCCAGCCCCCCTCTCCCCCCAGTCTGTATTATGGCAATGCAAATTGCCATAATACAGACTATGACTCGAGTATAAGCCGAGTTCCGGTTTTTCAGCACAAAAAATGTGCTGAAAAACTCGGCTTATACTCGAGTATATACGGTACATTTGCAAGTCACTTTGAATTCCTGGCAGTATTCCCTTTATTGCATAATCCTGTATATATATATATATATATATATATATATATATGACAAAAGGGTGAACATGGTTGTTCATTCAACAAATTTCAAAAATGAGGAATTGTACGCTAAAACCAGCAGAATTTGAAAAATGTTTTCAGTTTGGACTAAACTTTGAAATTTAGATTGAATTTACTTTGAATTCCTGATAACTTGCAAATCAGTGAATCATCTCAACAATGATTTATACCAGTGGTGTACTAAGGGGTGGGTGGGGGAGGCCAAGCTGACTGTAAGTAAGAGAGAGTGTGTGTGTGTTGACTGTCTGCCTGTGACTGTGTGACTGTGTGTGTGTGTGTGTGTGATTGTCTGCCTGTGACTTTGTGTGTTAGTGCCTGCCTGTGTGTGTGTGTGTGCTTCTTTCTGCCTTTAACTGTGTGTCACTGTCTGTGTGCAACTGTGTGCAAGTGACTATGTGCCTGGGACTGAACTCTGAAGACTCTTGCTAATATTGTTGTGTAAAAAAATTAATTCTATTGTAAGGGGCTGAGCAGGGGCTTTAGAGGGAAAGTAGTTTTTTTGGGAAAGGGGGGTGCAAGAGTTTTATGGAAGGGGTGCAGGGGTTTGTAGAAGGGGACAGGGATTTTGTTTAAAGGTGCCGAAGCAGGGGATTTGTGGAAGGGGGACAGGACATGCGTTTTGTACAATGGCGGACAGGAGAGGGATTTTGTAGAAGGGGGCAGGACAGGGTTTTTTCAAAATTTACACATTTGTGCAATTTTGAAAAATGAAAATTGTGGGTGTTTTTTACATTTTAAAGTGGGGTGATGGAGGAGGTGTGTGCCAAACACAAGATCTGCCCCGGGTGCAAAATGCTCTAGATACGACCCTGATTTATACACACAAGGCGGGAGCCCACTGTACATGCCTATACCTCTATCAGAAGAACAGATGCGTGCCATATATAAAATATTCCAATAAAGAAATATAAAATAGAAAGCACAGAGTCACGTCAACAGGAAAAAAGTGAAATGCAAAACATAGCTGCCAACATTTCAAATAGACAAACAGTGACACTTTAATTTTAGGAGTGTGGTCAGGGCTGTTCTGAGACATTTTAGGTGACTATTCTATTAACAACTTACACAACTAAAATGTAAATAAGGACATGAACAATGTATCCTATTTACAGACTGATTTCTAAAAACATTCATTGTAGTATAAAGAAATATTACTGGGAGTATTATTGCTGTGGAGCTCGGTTATACACTGAACCACACCAACAATATGGAACTCACGAGGTTTTGCGTTTAGACTGGAAGAAAGAAGATTTTGTCTAAGGCAAATGAAAGGTTTTTTTACTGTAAGAACAATAAGGATGTGTAATTCTCTGCCTGAATAAGTGGTTTTATCAGAGTCCATACAGATGTTCAAACAGCTACTAGATGCATACTTGCAAAAACAGAATATAATCTTTCAATGTAGGGTAATAACTGCTTAATCCAAGAATAAATATGACTGCCATTCTGGGGTTAAGAAGGAATATTTTTCCTAGCTTGTTGCAAAATTGGAAGTGCTTCAAACTGGGTTTTTTTTTTTTTGCCTTCTTTTGGATCAACAGCAAAAAACAAATGTGAGGAAGGCTGAACTTGATGGACGCAAGTCTCTTTTCAGCTATGTAACTATGTAACTCCGAGAAAAGATGGACATTAGAATGGAAACATTAGTGTCTTGTTGGGAAGTATACTGTCAGGATATTTGTGCATGTTAGGAATTGTGGATATTTTAAAAAATTTCAAATTAAGTCAATTTAGCCACATTGGAAATAAAAAAAACAGCTGAAGTTGAGAATTTTATCATTTTGAGTTTGCATTAAAAGTTTCAATTTCATTACCAGTGCCGCAATTCCTAGTTCGGCAAATACATCATGTGTGAGACTAAAATGTCAGCATATGTTTGTGTCTGTGTAATAGAGCACATAGACATAATGGAGAGTGAAAGTTCTACATGTATACAAAATACGATGTGATAACTGTATATGGGATGAAACCAAAGAGACATTTTAAATAATCTCTCAAACATAGGCCTCAATTTAATATTGTTAGATAAGTTTTTCAAATTATTTAATATTTTTGAAAACCTTTTTCAAATAATTTTCTCAACATATTCAAATATTAAAACATATATCATAAATACAAAATATATATCCATATATCAAAATATTACAAAACGAAAATATTTTACATAATATTAAATCTATTTAAAAGTTTATCCAAAAATATTTAATAATAAATGTGAAAAACCTATCCAACAATATTAAATCAAAGCCACAGAAAGGTGTAAGCTTGTTGTTTGAAGTTATGTCACCACTGATATTCAGAGATGTTTCCAGTGGCTGCCATATTGAATTGATTCTGGTCAGAATGAAGGATTTGTAAAAGCATCCTTGGCTACGTACACTTCCATAGTATTTTAAAGTGAGTTATGTTAAAAAAAAGATGTCAATCGTTTAGTTGCTGTTCTGTTGCTTAAAACAGATTTTGTAATCATAATCAAACTATTTTATTGAATTGTAAAGGTCTACAATGTGGTTATATGAGTTTACATATAAAATATTGATTTTGTTAGCTCGTATGACAACCAATTTGTTTTCTTTTAAATGTTACACTTAAAGGAACACTCCAAGCAAACTGCTAGTCAAACTGCTTGATGACATTTGAGAGCTAGACGTTCCTACACTGAGGTTCTATTAGCTCTCCTTAGATAAACCTGTTTAAAGTTTCACTTTAACTATGTTAAGTTTGTGTCTTAAGGAAAAATGAAGCTGGAAAAAAAGCTAAATTTTAATAGATTTGGAGGATTTACCGTATTTATCGGCGTATAACACGCACCTCATTTTAAGAAGGAAATTCCAGGAAATTTCCCCCCCTCCCATAGTATTCCCCCCCCCCTCATCCCATAGTGTTCCCCCCCTTTCCATAGTATTCTCCCCCCTCCCATAGTATCCCCCCCTCATCCCATAGTGTTCCCCCCCTCATCCTATACTGTCCCCCCCTTTCCATAGTATTCTCCCCCCCTCCCATAATATTCTCCACCCCCTCCCATAGTGTTCCCCCCCTCATCCCATAGTGTTCCCCCCCCTCATCCCATAGTGTCCCCCCCCTCATCCCATAGTGTCCCCCCCTCATCCCATAGTGCCCCCCTCCCCTTTTCCCATAGTGCACTTTCCCTTGTCCCATAATTACTTACCTGTCTTGAAGCGTGGGCCGGCTTCACAGCGCGCACCGCGATACAGGAACTTCAATTTCAGGTTCCGGTTTCTGGCAGGACTGAAAGGAAGTGTGCACACTTCCTTTCAGTCCCGCCGGAAACTGGAACCTGAAACTGAAGTTCCAGTGCCGCGGTGCGCGCTGAACACCGGCCCACGCTTCAAGACAGGTAAGTAAATATGGGATATCGGCGTATAACACGCACCCATCATTTTCCCCTATTTTCAGGGAGAAAAAGTGCGTGTTATATGCCGATAAATACGGTATATAATTTTGCAATTCCGCAAACTGATTGTCAGCTTACTATAGGTCACAGTTTAGTTAATAAACCCTGACTATGAAACCATTATTAAGTGTAATTATACAATTTATTGCAAGTGTAGAGTTTGAAATATGAGTCATGTCAAAGTGTAAATGAAATATAATCGAGGATGCAAAGTTTATTATAGAAAAAAACAAAAATGAACAGGAGTGTAAAAATAGAGGTTTTTTTCCCTCCCATTAGAGCTGAAGAAGCGAGAGCTAAAATGTAAAAATATGTTGTGAGACATACAGTTACAGTCTGGTTAGTTATAATGTAAGGTCAGACAGGTCAAGAAATATAGGTCAAACTTTATATTTAATTGAATTGTAGTTTATACTTAGTCGCGGGAAAAAATTACCATGTTGAAATATATTAAATAGAAAGAAGCATAAAGGTTCTAAAGTTGATTGTAACATCTGACATCATTAGGGTGCAACGCTGTTTAAAACACCACATCGTAGAGTTGTTTTTTTATTTTTTTTGGTCATTTTAATTAATAATTGAAGACATGGGTAAAATCAATAACACTGATTTGCAAATAAAAAATAAATAAAAAAAAGAGAGAGAAACAAATCAAAGAGAATTGCAAAATATGTTCCTGCGGATATATTGTGTATTATAATAATAAAGGCTGAATACATTTTTTCACATAAGAGAATATTATGATTTTCTTTTTCTGCCATGTAAAAAAATTCACCCAGTGACTTTTTATTATTCAGAATTGTGCACTTCAAAAGTCGACAAGCATGTAATGTCAAAGGTCAAGGTCAAAAGGGGTTTCAATTTCCACGACCTTCTGTGTTTAAGCTTAATTTTCTTATGACCTTCACTGCCTTTGTATTTTTTAAAAATCAGGTTGAGCAGCTCTGTAACTCAGTTGTATTATCTCAAATGAAGCATTCTGCTGTCAATTTAAAACTTATTTGAAGCAACGATAATACCAGGCCCAGACCCAATGTGTACAGTGCCACCAACAAAAATGGCTTGACAAAATATCAGGTAAAATGTGCAGAATATAAAGTAACTTGTTTGGTAGAAAATCGTAATTCCTGATAAAATATCAATTCTAACATATTATAGAATTGTGATTCGGGCAAGTTTTGGGGACGATTGGAAATCCATCCGAAATCTTGCACATTTTGTTTGGTTATGATTTGGAATTCCGTCCCAGGCTCCCAAAAAACAATTGATAGAAAAATAAATGATTGATGGTTATTTGACAGCCACTAACTGTTGATTATTTTCACAGAACAAGTAAGAAATGACCAATAGAGGCAAAAAAACAAAATACAAACAAGCAAACAAACAAACCTATATCTATACATTATACACAATAAATGTGTAATATATGAATTTAGATTTGTTTTACTGCCCTTCCTTATTTTCCCCTCTGTTGGGGAAATGTTCTAAAAAATCTGCCCATCAGTGCACTCCAAAATATATCCATAATATTTATATTGGTCAATTTCATGCCATTTTGGTTCACCCCAATAGTTTTTTTCCTAAATAATTGCATGGATGAAATTTGTCCATACCGAAACACCATGCGCACGAAGCCTGGACAAAACAAGTTTTGTTTTTTTTCCCAGATGAATCAATTCAGAGGAACCAAATAATTTGTTTTCTATGCACGTCTCAAACAATCCAATCAATTCAATATTTGAATGCTACTCACTCATGGGCAGCCAAAGTTAGGACATCATTCGTTAAGAAAGTGGGATATCCTGTCACTTTTCAGATATTTTATACCTACTGCTGGGGTGGCCGAAGGTAATCCCCAAAAGAATTGCGAAAATACAAAGCCCAGCATGTTTTCGAGCCTTAAAGCTACAGATCTATATGTACGTGCCTTCAACACCCCTTTTCACTAACCCTATATTTAACCCCTCCCAAAACCTAATCAAATCTTTTCATTATTCACACATGTAACTACTCAAAGCCTAAAACCAAAAAACGTATTACTTTAATGCCTCTTAAAAACATCCTATGTACCCAATACTAAATTTAACCCATAAGTCAATCATTTTAAACTCTTAACACTCACTCTCTTAACCCCCCTTTACCATAAAAACTTTTAAACACAAATTGTAACCCCTACATGCATTTACACAACTGCATACATTTACTATATTCAAATGTAAACACAATACATTACAGACATTTAAATCCGGCTCTGGATATTTCCTGCTCATATTATTCAAGAGGACTTAATACTATATATAACACTTTAACCTCCCTTAAAAAAAAAATAATTAAGTGCTTGTTGAAACTTTTACAAGGCTGCCTGAGGGTGATGAGTGGTTTAAAGTTGCACATGTTATTGCTGTTATTGCATCAGATCCCGATGCATTGTTGATGGTTAATGAGTTAAACTCAGCAGTAAAATAGGGATAATTGTTCATGTCAAAGGTCAATGTCAGGAAGCACAGTATCCCAGAATGATTAAGTCCTACAGGGCATAAACTTGACCTCTTGCTAACCCCCAGCTGTCATGAAGTGCCAGTCAGGTCCAGAGCTCAGTGTTAGTATGGCAGAAGGGTACAGTTCTTATTGATCGACTCAGAGCAAACATGCCTCAGCAGGTCCTGGTCACTTGAAAGATTTATTGATTACACATTACTCTGAATGGCTGGCCACCATATTGTGCCTGCGAGTCTAAAAAAACAAAAACACACACACAAAAAAATAGCTGTTTTAATTTAAATGCTGTTGCAAGACTACAAATTATAAAAAATTAAAGAAAAAGATAAATATATATTAAAAAAATACATTGCCTCTGAGGCAATGTTTTTATATATATATATATATATATATATATAGATTTCTGTGGGAAAAGCAAGTCTTATGGCTTGACTGGTGTGCAGATTTTTGTTTAACATTGTATTAACTATCCACAGACTTCAGGTGGAAGGAGTTTTCAATCACAATTTTTCCCCACCATAACCTATTTGGATTTTGCTTCCCAAGCACTACCAAGCCTCAATAAGCAAACCAGTAACCAACCTCATGCTGATGAGTTGCATTAACAACGAAACAGCTGTCCATGAGTGGTTCACTGGTTTTGCATCTTTTCCTAAATTGTGTTCCAAGCAGTTGTATACTGCAAACACAGATTAAAAGGAATCCATGTTTAAAATGGAATGAGGCAAAAATGTGATTCTTTGTTGAACTAATTTGAATATGCCCACCCAGAATCCTTTGCGGTTGCAACATCGCTGCAGTTTTTGGATTTCTGTGGGAAAAGCAAGTCTTATAGCTTGACTGGTGTGCAGATTTTTGTTTAACATTGTATTAACTATCCACAGACTTCAGGTGGAAGGGGTTTTCAATCACAATTTTTCCCCACCATAACCTATTTGGATTTTGCTTCCCAAGCACTACCAAGCCTCAATAAGCAAACCAGTAACCAACCTCATGCTGATGAGTTGCATTAACAACGAAACAGCTGTCCATGAGTGGTTCACTGGTTTTGCATCTTTTCCTAAATTGTGTTCCAAGCAGTTGTATACTGCAAACACAGATTAAAAGGAATCCATGTTTAAAATGGAATGAGGCAAAAATGTGATTCTTTGTTGAACTAATTTGCATATGCCCACCCAGAATCCTTTGCGGTTGCAACATCGCTGCAGTTTTTGGATTTCTGTGGGAAAAGCAAGTCTTATGGCTTGACTGGTGTGCAGATTTTTGTTTAACATTGTATTAACTATATATATATATATATATATATATATAAAATACACACACACACACACACATATTTTCATATATAAGATGCCACAGTAACAGAGTATTGCTGTATGCAATGATAACTTTTTTTATTGGACTAACATAATACGTAAAACACAAACATTCCTCTCTTCCAGTATTGCTTCAGACCTGAGTAAGAGGAAATCTCTTGAAAGCTTGTCTTTTAAAGTATTATGTTAGTCCAACAAAAAAGGTATCATTGCAATACTCTGGTATTTTGTCTACTGGACTAATACGGCTAATCTAATCTACACTATATATACATAGAGGCGGGCTAAACATTTTTTGCTATGAAAAAAGGTTAACAAATTTAAACCTCTTTAGTTTAGAAAAACATTGCCTCAGAGGGGATATAATAACATTATACAAATATATCCGGGGACAATACAAACCATTGTGTGAAAATCTATTTACAAACAGGATTATTTGTAGGATACGAGGTCATGCATTTAGACTGGAAGAAAAAAGATTTAGTCTAAGGCAAAGGAATGTTTTTTTTTACCGTAAGAACAATAGGATGTGGAATTTTCTGCATGAAGAAGTGGTTTTATCAGTCTGTGCATATTTTTAAACAGCAACTAGATGAATACTTGTAAAAACAAAATATTCAATGATATAATGTTTCAACTGTAGGGTAATAGCTCCTTGATCCAAGGATAAATCTGACTGCAATTCTGGGGTCAAGAAGGAATTTTTTCCTAGTTTGTTGCAAAATTGGAAGTGCTTCAAACTGGGATATTTTGTCTCCTTTTGGATCAACAGCAAAAAAACAGATGTACGGAAGGCTACACTTGATGAACACGTCTCTTTTCAGCTCAAGTAACTATGTAATATATATATATATATATATATATATATACACACACACATACATACACACACACACACACACACAGACATACATATACACAGACATACACAGCATATAAATAATATTTACCAGGCACATATTGGTGCTTCCAGTTATCCAGTTCACAGAGCCATCAAGTGAGATGTCAAGAGAATACCGCACTTTCTGGGAAAATGGGATCAGGACTATCCCAGCTGATATGAGACTGCTGGGGACTACAGGGAAGGCATCTCAATTAAGACAATTTGATTGGCAAAGCATTATGGGAGTTGTATTTTTAATACACAGTTTGCACATTTGCAGACTTTCAGGAAAATACTCAATACACACATCCAAAGCACAGCTGCACTTTCCAATTTAATATTATTTTCATAAAAAGTATTGGCTTGCAGACTAAATGACGTATGTATAAAAAATAGCTGGGTCATATGTATAGGGTAAACTGACTTGGACAAGCTAGGCCACCAAGCGCTATCTCCATTGATCAACATATCAACTCTGAGTGCTTAAGTTCATGACAAGAGTTCACAATCCTTATGTCAGGAAGTCGATAGAATGATGGATTCTTTCTCTGGAAGTTCTGTCTGCAGCACATTAACGATGCTTTCAGTCTGACAGTTATTACTCCGGCCATAAATTCTTCACCAAAACAAATAGGCTTCCTGTGTACGTATTAATGTTAGTGCTGGGTTTTACAGCAACAACAAAAATAGCTGTTTAAGCATTCATTATTTCAACACAGTTTTATTATTATTGTTTTTTTTTTGTTTGTTTGTTTTTTTTTGTCTTTCAGGATTGGAAATTAACTATTTCATAAATAAACGTCAGGATGTATTCATTAAAGAGTGAACTGTCGTGAGGTAATGACCAACTAATTACTTGTGAAATTTAGATCAAAAAAGCTAAACTGTGAAGTTTAACGCTAAAATATATTGGCCAAGATATTATTCGAAAGACAAATTATTGTGATTTAATTTTTGGGAAAGTGAGCTATAGTTGGCAACATTTAAAAAACAAAATTCCTGACACTTTGCAGCACAGCTATCAATTACTACCGTACCTTGAAAATGTACCACACCCACTGCCACAAACCTCTGCCCACTATGTCCAACCCGCATAATTAATATCCACCTACTTATCATAGTGCAGATTACAATGTCTACTTAATAAAGATAGATTTACAGGGAATTGAGATGGTAATTTTAAACTTAAGGCCAAAGTAGCAGAGTTGGAAAAATTCTCCCATTCAGCTGCACTATTTCGGCCTAAAGTTTGAAATTCCCATCTCATAATCTTATAACTTAGCTTGTGCTGTCCCTTGGACTGGAAGACCTTTTGGAATGCAGTTCACTCTGTGCAGTCCAACAGTATGCATTCCACTGAGGTTTGAGAGTGAGCTGAATGTATGGGTTCAATAAGACTCCAATGAACTGAAAAACTAGGACAAAGAATTGTCCCTGAGATGAGAAATAAGGTCTAGTGAAACTTCACTAAAATCTCTCTGGGTTGAGGAAATAGACCTAAAAAGACGTCCCTTTCATTAAAGATTTCCTTGAGTTGAGAAACTAGGGTCATGAGATCATACACTGAGATCCTTCACTGATACATCCATCTAGATCGGAGTAGGCCACTTTTGGCAATCTAAATGTTGTGGACTGCAGCTCCCCTTTTGTTTTTACATCCATAATGTTGACAAAGCATCAGGAGAGATGTAGTCCAGGATATCTGAAGTGCTGAAGATTGCTTACTCCTGATCAAGATTTTGTAAGTTCCCATGAGAATGTGCCCTCAACTCCTGTATTTGTTTGCCAAATTTTGTATTATCTCAGATGTATTGTTTCTTTATCTTTCTACTTGTACCAATTGTACCTATGTACAGCGCTGACATTTTTTTTTTGGTGTTTATAAATAAAGTATAATAAAAATATACATAATTAAAGGGACACTATAGTCACCAAAACAATTTTAGCGTAATCAGGCAGCTTGTGTATAGATCGTGCCTCTGACGTCTCACTGCTCAATTTTCTGCCATCTAGGAGTTAAATCACTTTTGCTTTTGTTTATGCAGCCCTAGACATACCCCCCCAGCTTGTGACTGACACAGCCTGCATGAAAACAAAATGGTTTCATTTTCAGTCAGATGTAACTTACTTAAAATGCTATCTCCTGCTCTGTATACTGAACTTTAATTACACATAGACTCCTACAGGGTCTATCAAGATATTAGCAGAGCAGTAGATAACTTAAGCAAACTTTGTAATAATGGTAGTGTAAACATGAGATGACTCTTTACAGGAAGTGTTTAGGAAGGCTGTGCAAGTCACATGCAAGGAGGTGTAACTGGGGTGCATAAACAAAGTGATTTAACCCCTAAATGGCAGAGAAATGAGCAGTGAGACTGCAGGGGGATGATGTATACACCAAAACAGCTTCATTAAGCTAAAGTTGTTTTGGTGACTCTAGTGTCCCTTTAATATCAATACCCGGCAGCGAGTAAGTGGTCAGCATTGTGAAGAGACTCGTATTTCCGTAAGAATGAGTTGAAGATTAAAAAATATTATCCCACAGTGTTCAAGCCATTATCAATGTCTGTAGCTGGTGTTTACCGATATTGTAATCTTAATAAGCAAATTAACTTTTTTTTTTTTTTAATAAACTCCATTTGTAAATTCTAGATTCCTGGCCCTTGCCATCCTGAGTGATTCAGGTACAGGTAAAAAAAAAATCTCCATATTCTTAACCATTTGTGGTTCCATAGACCAACAATGTGGAATTACCCACGTCCTCCTCATTTCTCTAACACTTCAGCCCTGAAGGGTCTAAAACACATTACTCCTTCTCATCCTTGGGGTCATCGGATCTCTTCAGTCAGACAGTCTCCTTTTTCAAGCTTCCTTAGAGGTTTAAAAGAGAATGAATGAATTGTAGTTATTCATGTCATTTTATGAAGAAGAAAAAATGGACAAAAAGCTTTTAAAAGTACTCAGATATAACTGTACAAGTGCCTTGTAATGGATAAGCTTCTTGCTGCTGCATTAATGGTTTCTAAAAAGGGTCAGAGATAGAACAGAAGTGGGTTGTGTTTTAGAACAGGTATATATAGGATCTTAGTATAATGATAGAGATACAATTGAACTTCGAGGAGCACAGAGGACTTACTAAAAGCAGTGAACAATTGTTGCTTGGTAATTAAATCTGTGCCCTTCAATGTGGGGGCGTTTCTGGTGGCTGAAAACCGAGACACCTCCTCCAACACCAGAGATAGGCACCCTGTTACAGGTCATGGATCAGTAGCGAACGAATGGCTAAGTCCTTTATGAGGTTCTCCAGCAAAAGAGAATATTTTTTTCACTGCTTTCCTAGTATGTATTTAAACGATCAGGTCAGTGCAATAATCCCTTCATTTGGACTTGGCTCTAATTCCCTACATCTTTACCCAGACTTGTTTTTTGTTAATAGAAAGTTCTTCACAGCTAAACAAACCTGCTAAGTGTCCCTATTTAGGAATGATAGCCTATTTTGGGCCAAAATCCCTCTGTCCCCCCCTTTCTAATCTCATGACTCTTTTTCTAGGAGCTCCGTATTGTTGGTCTGTCTGAGTGTATAACGGTTACACAGAAATAATATTCACAGTAGTGTGTCTTTTAAACAACAATAAATGTGTTTCGAAATCAGTCTGTGTACATAAAAATATTGATCTTGTCATGAATTCCATTTGAATTGTATATAGTGTTATTAGTAAGTCACCTAACTTTTTCAGAACAACCCTGCTCTAGCCACACACCCAGTTACACTCCTAAAATAAAAGTGCCACTCTTTGTCTCTTGTTGGGACGTGTGCTATAGCAGTTATTAATTTATGTTGCAGTTTAAAGGAACACTCTAGACTCCTAAATCACTTTAGCTTACTGAAAAGCTTTATGTGTGAGGAGTGTATCCTCTTTTTTGATTTCAATTGAAATTCACACTTTTATAAATTAACCAGGGTACACCCCCTGGATTTACGTCCTGTTTTTTTGTTTTTTTTTTAGCTCAGTGGAGTTAAACTCAAGGGGCAGCAATTGCCAAGATCACCTGCCTTGCAAAGAATTCTCATTCACCTGCATTAAGTCTGATTGGCCAGCACAGAAAGTATGGGCAGGGTCAGAAGGGGAGGGTTTGCAAAGACGGCAGACAAGAAATCTCCAAGTTTTGAAGGCTCGTTCTAGATTTCTTTGAAGTGTCCTCAGAAATTGCATGGGAATAATATGTACTGTAAAGTGTATTTAAACCTACCTATAGCATATTTTGATCATCTTTATGCCTGATCAGCATATTTTCCTTAAATATTTATATAATAATGTTGGGCACATACATTCAAAGTATTATTTCCTTTTTTTGAACACATTTACTGGGACCTACACTGCAAATCACAGAGTGATTGGATGTTGACATCACATGCTCTCTGCAGCCTTTTTTTTTTTTTTTATCAGTGTCACTGCTGGTTGAAACATTGTGAGGCAATTTTCTCTCCCACCTCCTCCATGTGTCCCTTTCCTCCCCCTCTCTCCCCCATCCTCCACGTGTCCCTTTCCTCCCCCTCTCCCACCCTTCCTCCACGTGTCCCTTTCCTCCTCCTCTCCCACCCTTCCTCCACGTGTCCCTTTCCTCCTCTTCTCCCCCCCTCCACGTGTCCCTTTCCTCCTCTTCTCCCCCCCTCCACGTGTCCCTTTCCTCCCCCTCTCCCCCCTCCACGTGTCCCTTTCCTCCCCCTCTCCCCCCTCCACATGTCGCTTTCCTCCCCCTCTACCCCTCCACGTGTTGCTTTCCTCCCCCTCTACCCCCCTCCACGTGTCCCTTTCCTCCCCCTCTCCCCCTCCACATGTCCCTTTCCTCCCTTTCCCCTCCCCCCTCCATGTGTCCCTTTCCTCCCTCTCCCCTCCCCCATGTGTCCATTTCCTCCCTCTCCCCACCCCCTCCCTTCCACGTGTCCCTTTCCTCCCTCTCCCCTCTCCCTCCCCTCCATGTGTCCCTTTCCTCCCTCTCCCCTCCCCCTTCCCCTCCACGTGCCATTTTCCTCCCTCTCCCCTCCCCCTCCCCTCCATGTGTTCCTTTCCTCCCTCTCCCCTCCCCCATGTGTCCCTTTCCTCCCTCCCCCCTCCCCTCCATGTGTCCCTTTCCTCCCTCTCCCCTTCCCCCCTCCATGTGTCCCTTCCCTCCCTCTCCCCCCTCCATGTGTCCCTTCCCTCCCTCTCCCCCCAAGTGTCCCTTCCCTCCCTCTCCCCCCTCCATGTGTCCCTTCCCTCCCTCTCCCCCCTTCATGTGTCCCTTCCCTCCCTCGCCCCCTCCTTCGCCATGTGTCCCTTTCCTCCCTCTCCCCCTCCTTCCCCTTTTTCGAGCATCACCTGTATGTCCTTGAAAGAGTTTAACAGTTAGTGCAACAAAAAAATACGTTCTTACTCTGCTAGCAACACAAAAACAATGTTTACTATACTTATAAGTTGATGCTCCATGTTTATAGATATGACATAATTCCTCCCCACCGTCCTGCATTTTAGCAGGACAGTTCCAGTTATTGGGTCCTGCCATCCTGACTTTGTTCCTTCGTGTCCCATTTGCCTGCCCTGTTAACCCACCAGCATCCCGCTCCTCAAAACACGAATGTTGTGGAGTATATTACATTTACAAACAAATCTTATCCATGTGACTTTTGAATGCACACATTTGTTGCAATATTTTCTTACAGGTCTGATTAATTCTAACATACAAAATAAAGCCCCGCGCTCAAACGTCCACTACTCCTGGGGGCAGCAATGACTATAGTACACATTCACCTCAATACGTAGAATACAAACTTACAAATCTAGCTTGTAGAAATTATAATGACATCACTCAATGGAGTGGTCTGGCTAGCACGTCTCCCATGTTTAAGCCCTGCAGCTAAAAACAGTGCCATGCTACAAAACAGCAATATTTTTATTGCAGAGTTCAAGTGCCTCTACCAGCTGTTAGACAGCCTCTAGAGGCGCTTCTGAGGAAATAGTGTAATACTATCTATTCCATTTAGATGGTCTCAGAAAGTCGATCTGATTGGTGCAGTGCTGCCTTTTGCCATCCAAGCACATTTGCTCCTAGTGCTTTCCTATGGGAAAGCATTGGATTGGCTGAGATCATCTTGATGATCTTAGCCAAAGAGGCGGGACCAGCCGCAGAGACCGGAGATGAGAGGGAGAGAAGTGAAGTAAAGCTACTTTATTCTCCCTTTTGGTGGTGGCCTATCACCTAAACACATTTGTATTACTTACACTATAGCAGGCATAGGCAACCTTCGGAACTCCAGATGCGTTGGACTACACCTTCCATGATGCTTTGCCAGCATTATGGGTGTAGGATCATTATGAGGGATGTAGTCCACAACATCTGGAGTGCCAAAGGTTGCCTATCCCTGCACTATAGTGTTCCTTTAACATGCTACATCTGAGTTAATATTTGATCTGGGCAGAACTGCACCTCCAATAGCTAGTAAATCACATCTGCCAAAATGGGATATAAAGGGTAATATGTCTAGATAGCAGAACTGAAGTATGCACCAACGGTGTGAATGCAACAATATGTTGGCAGACGTTGGGTAAATAGCATTATGAAACTGTTTATTTATGATTTTATTAGTATGTTTTACACATGCATAATATCATTTGCAAAATGAAAAAAGCTTAGCGTCTGATAGCTTACAAACATGGTAAAATTAAATTTGAACAAACACACTATTTTAAACGATGGTGACTTTTACTTTTTTTTTTTATTTGGCAGAAAATATATTTACTAGTTTATCACGCATATTTTTAGAATAAATTACTCAAATATAATTTCTTCTCTGTTTGACTGCAATGGATCCCTGATGTTATATCATTTAGGCTCATTAAATAGAATTTAGAAGGACACAGGTGTTTAACTTACTGAATACACAGAGACCAACGGACAGACTGAAACAGAGATCTGCAATTTCTGCAAAGGCACTGTGAATCAATACCTTATAGGTAGTACACAATGCCTACTGACATCAAAGTCGCGGAGAGATCAAACATCCTTAATAAGGGTTAAGCCCCCCAAATAATTTGGAATTGCCAATCCCATGATGCTTTGCCAGCCTGTATGCTAATTGGCTGTAAAGCAGCATGCATTTACTTTGCTGTCTTTTTTTTTTTCTATTCCATCTGTGGCTTAAAAGGACATTAAATACTTTTGGATAAACTTTTTAAATGATTTAATGTTTTGAAATATAGTTTAATATTTTGGTATTTATTATTAAATATTTACATATTTTTATATGTTTTATTTTACTTTACAAAAAATAATTAGAAAAAACGTTTCCAAAAATAATAAAATTAATTCCTATTTAAGATAATGCATTAAAAAGCAAAAAAAAAATAATAAAAAAAAAATAATAAAAATAAAAAAACATTTGTTGAGTGTATGAGTCTTCTGCACTTGCATGGGAAATACCCACCCCCAGACCAGAACGAGGGTCCGTTAATCAGTTTTTTTTATTGCTTAAACATCTGTCCATTAGGAGTTTATGGAAAAATTCAACCCTAAAAAACAGTGCAGTTCTTTACAAAGGATGGGTGGATTTGCTAAATAAGCTTATGGCAGCCATATCACAGTATTCAAAGCTCACTTCACAGTGTTTTGAATCAGGTTTGTGTTCAGTGAACTCCCAAGGTGCTAACCTTACATGCACACACACACAAGACTTGGACTCTCTCCAGAACTGCAGTGAGGGTGGTAAAGATGTGCTTAACAAGTGCACCCATGATGCATGATCACAAGATTGAGAGATCTTGCATGTCATATGAGGACACATGTGCTCCATACCCTGTGCAATGAGCATTGTATTACTATGGTAATTATTAGGTTAACCCCTTAACTGCTGGCTGTCCATGTTCTAGGTTCACAAATTACATACAACAGATAGCTAGATGAATTAATCTCTACTAAACATAAAAACAATAAACAAATTTGAAGGGGGGGGGGGACAAATACATTTAAAAAAAAACAGTACCATTTTGAAATGTCAGAAGAGAAAATTAATTTTGATATATATATATATATTGTATTGTTTTCCTCTTTTTTCTTTTTCTTCTTTATAAATATAATCTGTGTTGTGTTAATACAATAGGACAAAAAAACATGTGGTATTTACATAGTATTGAACCCCAGAGATGAAGAGCTATTCGGTTGTTTGAGGAAGTGCGTGCTTGATTGTAGACTCTGCAAGTACGGCTATGAAATCTTGGCATTCCTCCTAGTTTGGTGTCTACTAGACATATATCCTTCAAGATTAAGTGAATGACATTTACCACAATTGAAATAAACATTTACTGCTAGTGTTCAACCAAGCATCTAACTGCTTCGTAGCGTACTCTGTCTGGCCTCTCCTGGACAGTGGATTTGTTTTTGTTTTTTTTCAACCCACAGGCAATTGTTTTTTTTTGTGACTATTCAATGAAGAAAAAAAAAATATTTTGAATCCAGATTTATTGCGTGTGCAACAGAATACTATGGCAATTTATCAGATGTTAGGACTTTGCAATACTATACTGCTAATTGTTTTATTGTATGTAATATAATATGTTATATTAGTGTAAAACTCTGTTTAAATTATATAATCTCCTTACAGGATTATTTACTAAAGTGAGATTTCAAAATTAATTCAAAGTGAATTTCAATTTAAGACCAGGGTAGGCAAACTGAAAGCATTTACTGACGTTTTACCTTAAATTTGAAATTCTGACTTTAGTGAATAACCTTGTTAGTCTTCAAATTTATTATTTATTGTCACTTATCAGAGTGATATAGGATATATTTAAATACATTAGAATGCATTTTTTGCTTCCTATGCAGAAGTGACGGAGCTGCCATCTTGGCAGCTTTGTGGGTTTTACCATCCTTGATGCCAATCCCAACTTACTCCTGCTGTACCTAAGATTTGGTTGGCCCTACATGAGTAAACTTTCCCAAGCAGGCCAATCTGGTGTCTTCATTGCCTGCATGTTGGCATTGTGGAGAACTGATTGACCATAATTTGAGGGGCCATCATTTGTTAATTTGCTATCATCTCTCGCCTTGACTACTGCAATCTGCTTCTAAGTAGTCTTATGGGTTCCCAACTTATCCCGTTACAGTTCATAATAAATGGGACAGCAAGGCTCATCTTCCTGTCCGCCTCGACCTCCCATGCCTGCTCCTCTGTTAGTCCCTACATTGGTTTCCCATGAGATATCAGGCTCAATTTAAAATTCTGGTACTTTCTTACAAACCTCTACATGATGCTGCTCCTACCTAGCTATCCTCCCTAATACACAAGTATGTCCCATCTAGGCCCCTATGCTCTGCTGAAGACCTACGTCTATCCTCTGTCTGTACTCCCACCTCTGATACACACCTTCAAGTCATCTCTATGGCTGCACCGTTCCTATGGAACTCCCTTCCCTGCTCTGTTAGACTCTCTCCCAGTCTCCATTTCTTCAAAAAAGTATTGAAAACTCTTCTTCAGGAAAGCATATCAATTAAACTTTGAGCAGGGCCCTCAATCCCCTCTGTTCCTTTGCATCCTACTCATCTGGTTACAAATACGTGTCTGTTAGGCCAATCATTGTACAGCGCTGCAGAATTTTTTGGCATTTTATAAATACTTCCAATACAATGTCTCAGCAAGGAAATATTTTTAAAATAGTAAGGAACACTTCTATATAAAGACCATACTGCTTATCAAAACGAAGCGAGATAATTACTTGTTATTTGTAAAACCATACTATTGTTTTCAGCGATAACAGAAAGCAAACATGTATTTTTGAAAATGAAAATGTCACAGGCATTTTAACATGGTGGCTTTATAAGCAGGAGTGGAAGCTGATTGGTTTGGGGTTGTTAGGGACAATCACACATCTAGGCAAGTTGGGATGAGTGGCGAAAGTGACCTCGCTACTGGTTTTTGGAGGGGCCTGTTTGCTTGCCTTCTACCCTGTGACTATGGGCCCTGCAATATACCTTGCCCAATACCCTTTAAAAGGCTCCATTCATGTAATGTAAGTACTTTTATTCTTCATGAAGTTTCGGTTCATGTTTGGTGGGATTGGAGAACTACACTCTGGGCTATTGCTATAATCACTTTACTCCCCTGAGTATAATCACTAAGCTCTTGTAAGAGCTTGTTCCTGCTATGCTCTCTGGACTAAGAGAGGTCTACCCACCGGAAGCTGAATCCTGGTCATCGGTCCAGGGTGGGAAGGAGACGGCAAGACCCCAACCAAGCTGCGGCGGTTCGTGGGGTTTGCAGTAGTTATGGTGTTCCAGCTCAGTGCTTATGGTACTCGTTAGTACTAGGGAGCAGCGATTGACGGAGGTACCCGGTCTGGGTGCCAGGTGGTCAGTCACAGGATATATCTAGTTTAGGTTGCTCTCATGAACCAAATCTCCTGATTGATTGTTACCTGTAGTTGAAGTGGCAGGGAAAAATAAATATATATATATATATATATATATAATATATATATATTTATGGGATAGCTGAGGTAATTTAAGTGAACTGTAGATGAAGAAGAAAGAAGAGAAAGGGGATTGGAGAAGATGCCGCCACTCCATTCTCTCTATATATTTTTGCTTTACATTTTTTCTATAAGTTATAAGAACTTTTATTGTTCCTTTTATGATAATAGTCACAGTGTTATTTTAGGGGCAAAAAGTTACGGTATAAAGGGTAATTGGTTATTGTTATTACAAGGTGTTCGGGTTTAACATGGCTGACTGGCCAAGTGGTATGGTAAAAGTTTATGGTGACAATTATGTTATTTGAAGTATTAATTTATTGTATTATGGATAAGGCCCCTTTAATAAAATGCCACAGCCTTTTTTGCAACATTCAAAAATGAAAAAGAGTAATTATTGTGTCTAATTATTTATTTTATGCTGCCTACTCAGCATATGAGTAGCAGACACGTACAAGGTTTATACAAATGTCCCAGTTTTAAATTATAAAACAATTTATTTAAAAACAAGAAAACCATAGTAATAAATTGTCCTTCACAAGTATGACCTCATACCCAACCTCCTTCTGAAGCCAAGCCTAAATTAGGATGGTGTAATTATCCCCAGATATGAATATTTGACTCCCTGGCTTTGCCTCAATCTGTTTTTAACACCAATTACACCATTACAAGGAGTTCTGGACTTCACGAGATGTGCCATGTCGTTTCAATTAGACTAGCCATCAGTAGCAGAACACAGGAAATCACTTTTTTTTTTTGAGAACCTCAAACAACGACCCAGCCCAGACGCAGGAAACCAGTGCAAGTAATCATCCGGCTGCAGTCACAGGATCAAAACCGAAAGCATCAGTGAGCACTTGTTTAACTAAGAGGTCATGTTTCGCTTTGCACCTGTCCCAGGAACTCAAAAATGTAGTGTTCTTCTACTGCACATTATTAACTACGAAAGCAGGCCCGAGAGTGCTCTCACGCCACGCTTTGTGGTTGCACAGAAATGCAACGCAAGTCCATATCCTTTGATGATATAACCTGTACAGTTATAAAGGGCTGTGGTTATAGACATTAAGGTTTTTGCAAGTGAAGTTACTCAGAACGCTAAGCACCGGATTATAAATTCAAACTGCATAATCACATACCAAATTCAGTAAATGGAGAACCGGGATTATTAACCAAACTAGGAATTCTTAAGAGCTGGCAAGGAAAGCTGAGATTAAAAAAATATAACCAAGTCAGATTTTTACAGATTCAACATTTTAGTGTGTAATCTACTTGTCAAGCCAACACAAATCCTGTTTAACCCCTTAAGGACCAAACTTCTGGAATAAAAGGGAATCGTGACATGTCATGATAACCACTGCCAACCATAACCACTGTAGTCTGGATGGACACTCAATGGTCCTACTCTGTGCTTGCAGCTACACTGCCTACTTCTGTATCCTCCTGTAAGAATAATCCAGTTGGCTTCACTGAGCTAAGCAGGACACTGCAGGGTCAACTGAGAGTCAATTGAGTGGTCTCGGCCAATGAGCACTTGGCTCAGGGGAAGCATCCAGATTCTCCTACAGGAGATGCTAAATGTGGTGTGCTCCAGCAGTCTTGCTAGGTGGGGGCTGAAGTCCTAAGAGGGTTCTTTAAAAAACGTGGTTCTAATTTTTTTCCCATTGTATTGTAAGTCCAGAGTCTCTTGTAATACGAAGTGAAAAATGACATCCCCAATTTTATAATTTGTGTCAGTGCCACCTAACCATATTTTGATTTAATTATACAGAGCAGTGTGGTATTGCTTTAGGTGCTCGATGAGTTAAACATAGCATGAGGTTAATGCAGCAGATGTGGAGTTTATAAATATAGGTTCAGGAAATACAATGAATTCATTCAATGATTTGGTGTCACAATGCGCTTTATCAAAACGCGTTAGGATTTAAGGTTGGATGTGCTATAGAATGTACAAAAAGATGGATGGATTAGGCGCTCACTATATGAAATAACAGGCCGCAGTAACCAATACAAGGAACCCCAACCTTGTAAAAGAGTAACGTGAAAAAGAGAGGGAGGAGACCGCGCCTTGAGTATATAGAACTAGATGGATATACAAAAAAAGTATGCGTACACAATATTGGAAGTAGTGGTCTTCTTACACAATATGACCTCAGAGATAAAAAGGAACATACAAAGGATAATAGTGCAATATTTTTAGTACAATGAGTATATAGATGAAGAATACTAATAATTTTCCACTCACATATCCCAGAGCTAACCTAGAGCTCCGCCGTTAATGCGCCTGGACGGAATAATCCCCGTCTAAGGATATATATGAGGTAGTGGTGGTCCCAAACGTCTAGGATGGAATAATATGTGGAGAGACAGGAGAATCTGGATAGTGCAATATGTATTTATAGAATGAAGGGTGAATAAAATGATATAAAATCCATACTCACATTTACTAGAGCAGAACTTGCTCTAGTTTCTTTAGCGTAGGTGGTATAGTCCCCACCAAGGAACAGGATGGTGAACAATATTGGCAGTGATGGTTCTCTTACACAATATGACCTCCGAAATAAAAGGGATATACACAGAATAATAGTGTAGTATGTTTAGTACAGTAAGTATATAGATAAATAGTACTAATAGTTATCCACTCACATATCCCAGAGCTAACCTAAAGCTCTGCCGTTAGTGCGCCTGGATGGAACAATCCCCGTCTAAGGATATATATGAGGTAGTGGTGGTCCCAAACGTCTAGGATGGAATAATATGTGGAGAGACAGGAGAATCTGGATAGTGCAATATGTATTTATAGAATGAAGGGTGAATAAAATGATATAAAATCCGTACTCACATTTACTAGAGCAGAACTTGCTCTAGTTTCTTTAGCGTAGGTGGTATAGTCCCCACCAAGGAACAGGATGGTGAACAATATTGGCAGTGATGGTTCTCTTACACAATATGACCTCCGAAATAAAAGGGATATACACAGAATAATAGTGTAGTATGTTTAGTACAGTAAGTATATAGATAAATAGTACTAATAGTTATCCACTCACATATCCCAGAGCTAACCTAAAGCTCTGCCGTTAGTGCGCCTGGACGGAACAATCCCCGTCTAAGGATATATATGAAGTGGTGGTGGTCCCGATCGTCTCAGATGAAATAATATGTGGGGAGACAGGAGAATCCGGATAGTGCAATATGAATTATAAAATAAAAGGTGAATAAAATAATATAAAATCAATACTCACATTTACTAGAGCAGAACTTGCTCTAGTTTTTTTAGTGTAGGTGGTATAGTCCCCACCAAGGAACAGGATGATAACCAGGATGGAAGAAATAAAATTCAAATGTATATATACAAAGAATTTATTAAACAAAAAAATAGGATAAAATAGATAAAAAAAAATACTATAAAAAGTATTTCAAAGTGCTATAGGACTGGTTTTAGGAGTGAGTTCCCTCAACATATGTAGGAGGGATCATAACATTTACCCTTAGGATGAATCCCTTGGTTGTTTTACCACTTTGCCAGGGACGTTTTAGCCGCGAGGCAAACAAGGCATTTGCCTTGGGCGGCATTTTCCAGGGGGCGGCAAAAAAAGCCGCCCCCAAATGCCCAGGGCAAATACTTTGTTAGCCTTGCGGCTAACTGACATGCTGGGCTGGGCGGGCGGCGCTGGTGGTCGGCTAGCGAGGGAGCACTTCCCCTGAGCTGTCTGCTCAGCTCCCTCGCACGCCGCAGAGTGAGGCTGGGAGGTGGAGTCGGAATATGACATCATATTCCGGCTCCCAGCCTCACTCTGCGACGCGCGAGGGAGCTGAGCAGACAGCTCAGGGGAAGTGCTCCCTCGCCAGCCGCCCGCCCGCCAATGCCGCCCGCCCAGCAGCCACTGGACCACCAGGGAGGAAGAGAACCCCCCCCCCAGCATTTCCAAAGTTAAAGAGGCTGGGGGGGGTTACATTTAAAAAACATGTATGTGTTAAATATGTGAGTTAGTGTGTGTGTATGTCTGTTAGTGTGTGTATGTCTGTTAGTGTGTGTCTGTTAGTGTGTGTATGTCTGTTTGTTAGTGTGTGTATGTGTGTCTGTTAGTGTGTGTGTGTGTGTGTCTGTTAGTGTGTGTGTGTATGTATGTCTGTTAGTGTGTGTGTCTGTTAGTGTGTGTGTCTGTTAGTGTGTGTGTGTCTGTTAGTGTGTGTGTGTGTGTGTGTATGTATGTCTGTTAGTGTGTGTGTGTGTCTGTTAGTGTGTGTATGTCTGTTTGTTAGTGTGTGTGTATGTATGTCTGTTAGTGTGTGTGTCTGTTAGCGTGTGTGTGTCTGTTAGTGTGTGTGTCTGTTAGTGTGTGTGTGTGTGTGTATGTGTCTGTTAGTGTGAGCGTGTCTGTTAGCTAGTGTATGCGTATCTGTCAGTGAATGTGTGTGTGTGTATTTAGAAGGCGGGGGAAAGGGTTGGGTGGGGGTGGCGTGGGCGGGACGGGGGCGCCTGAGTTTTGTCCTGCCTAGGGAAGCACAAAACCAGGATACACCACTGCACCTAGCTATGACCTTGTTGTGCTCCCAGGATGACCCAAGTAAATTGTCACACTGTTTTTCAAATGGTTTAACTCCTTACTCTTGGAGGGGCTCCTGGCACCATAACTACTGCGGAGGGCTGTAGAGCTTTGGTGCTTAGAATGTTCCTTTATTGAATACATTTGTGTGTGCATTTATGGGTTATTTTGGTTTACATTGTATTGACGGTGCTCCTCATTCTTTGCTCCATGATGCATGAGACAGGATTCAATGTGGTCATTGGGCAGTTTACTGATAACTGGAAATACATGTTTGTACATTTGCAAACAAAACGAACAAGGAATACACCAGCTGGACCTACCCTTAAGTCAACTATAAAAAATAATTTGCAGTTCCCAAAATAAAAACAGATGGGACATGCTACCTGGTATAGAAAGTAGAACAGAAAGAAACATTGCTTAACTAGCACTAGTAAAATACATGGTCACTGAAAAGTTATAATAAAAAAAAAGCCATTACTGATCTTTCTAGTAATCACTTAAACTCCCAGATATCAATGAAATAGGAGTAGAAAAAGGGATTTATTAAAGGGTGTGACGAAGTGCCCTTTGCCACTTGTTCTTGGAGAGGCCTGCTCGCCAGCCTCTTACCAAGTGACTATGGCCCCTGGGAGATTTGGCCCTTCAAATACGGTATTTGGGCATATTGTATTTTATTGTGCTGTTTCTGGCCTTTTAAGAACTGTAGTTGGGATTATGGACTTTCATTGGACTGGTGCTGGCCCTTTAAGCACATTTTGGGACATAGTGAAAATTGTAACCATGGCCCTTTAAATCTATGTCCCCAGAGTCCCCAGATTGTGGAAATAACTTTTACTTGGCATTTTCCCTTATGGTTCTGTAATTTGGGCTTTGGGCCATCAATTTACCTCCCAGGCTGGGAGCCTGCAGTAAGTAAATTATTGACCGCTGGGTGGCCGACGTTCGTACAAACGAACACGTGGCGGCAGCCATCTTTGTTCATTCAAACGCGGTCAGCGGTGTGTGCAGCCAAATTCATGGAACTGAAATTGGCTGCACATTTCAACGAACACCGCTGACCCTTACCTTCTCCTCCACTCAGTTTTCAGCCACAGAGACCAAGTCCCGTTCAGCGATTCGAACGCATGTCATTTTTTCAGTGTGAAATTGACCGACCGCACAGCCCAAATCTATGGAACTGTTTTGGGCATGAAATTGTGCATGCGGTCAGTCATAAAGGACTTCCATCTAACTTTTGAACTACTGGAGGGAATTGTATGATTTTTGGATATGTTTGTATTTTGAGTGTGCTGATTAATAATATGTAGTGATGTACCGAACTGTTCGCCGGCGAATAGTTCCCGTCGAACTTAGCGTGTTCGCGTTCGCCACGGCGGGCGAACATATGCGATGTTCGGTCCGCCCCCTATTAATTTACTAATACTAAGTAAAAATTACTTAGTATTAGTAAATTGTGCCCCTACTTGCAATACCGCGAGTAGGGGCATGTCTATTAAACAGTTAAAAAAAAAAGGGGGGGGGTCCTAAAAATCACAATAAGAGGGGGACCTATTGTCCCCCCCCGGCCCCCACCCCTGAGCGGCGGGTGGGGGCCCTAAAATTAACAATAAGGGGGGGACCTATTGTCCCCACCCCTGAGCGGTGGGTGGGGGCCCTAAAATTAATAATAAGGGGGGGGACCTATTGTCCCCCCCCCGGCCCCCACCCCTGAGCGGTGGGTGGGGGCCCTAAAATTAACAATAAGGGGGGGGACCTATTGCCCCCCCGGCCCCCACCCCTGAGCGGTGGGTGGGGGCCCTAAAATTAACAATAAGGGGGGGGACCTATTGTCCCCCCCCAGCCCCCACCCCTGAGCAGTGGGTGGGGGCCCTAAAATTAACAATAAGGGGGGGACCTATTGTCGATCAATGCCAAGGAATCTAATTCCTTCTGAGAATACCCCATGATGTAACTTAAGGTTCAAAAAATCTCATCTTAAAAGGTCGGAAGGTCTTACCAACATATTTACTACCACAGCTACCAGTGAGGAGATAGATGCCAATGCCACTGGTTTTACAGTTCGAAAATTAGGAAGTTGAAAAGGTGTCGCTTAGATCAGAGATCAGAGTTGGTCAATTGTTTAGAGATTTTAGCCAATTCAAGGATTTATTTGTGGCATGTAGATGACTAGGTGCAAGGATGTCTTAAAGGTATTTACCACGTCTGGCCGTTAGGGACACATGAGGAGTTATGATCTGATGCAAATGTGGGACTTGGTGAAGAAGATGCAAAAATCTCTCCATAATACTTCATAATACTCTCCCAGCCAGCGTCAAAAGTACCAATGCACCGTATCATTAGAGATGTCGCAAACATAAAATTTTCCGTTCGCGAACGGCGAACGCGAACTTCCGCAAATGTTCGCGAACGGGCGAACCGGGCGAACCGCCATAGACTTCAATAGGCAGGCGAATTTTAAAACCAACAGGGACTCTTTCTGGCCACAATAGTGATGGAAAAGTTGTTTCAAGGGGACTAACACCTGGACTGTGGCATGCCGGAGGGGGATCCATGGGAAAACTCCCATGGAAAATTACATAGTTGATGCAGAGTCTGGTTTTAATCCATAGAGGGCATAAATCACCTAACATCCCTAAATTGTTTGGAATAACGTGCTTTAAAACATCGATCAGGTAGTGTAAGGGTTACGCCCGCTTCACAGTGACAGACCAAACTCCAGTCCATTTGCAGAACCGCAAACTCCCCATTTGCACAAGGTTGGATACCAAGCTAGCCATGTTCCGTTCCTTGTCCTCACTGATGTCATTGAAGGTCTCTTCCTCCACCCAGCCATGTACAACACCAAGGGTCCCCGAAAGGTGACAACAAGCCCCCTGTATTTTTTTTCTAAATGTACACTACTGTTACACCAGATATGAGTTGCACTGGTGTGACACTGTGCCCTGGCAGGCCCTGAAATGCACACGTGTGAAGGAAACTGACTGCTATTATTTCACAGTCAAATTTCTAGTGTTTTTTTTAATGTACACTACTGTTACACCAGATATGAGTTGCACTGGTGTGACACTGTGCCCTGGCAGGCCCTGAAATGCACACGTGTGAAGGAAACTGACTGCTATTATATTACAGTCAAAAAAGTTTTGTTTGTTTTTAAATGCAAGCTATTGTGACACCAGATATGAGTGGTGGCACTGGGCAAGTGGGCACAGTATACGCTGTGAGCCTGACACACACGCTGGCAGGCAGGCAACTGCAATTAGATTACACAGGAAAAAAAAAAGCAGACTGATGTTATGGCCCTAAAAAGGGCTTTTTGGGGTGCTGTCCTTACAGCAGAGATCAGATGAGTCCTTCAGGACTGTAGTGGACACTGAATACACTAGCCTAGCTATTGATTTCCCTATTAAATTAGCAGCAGCTACACTGTCCCTCCTCTCACTAAGAATGCAGCTTCCGGGGGGCAGGGCCTAGCTGTCATGGAGGAAAGACGCACTTCGTGTGAGCTCCCTCAATATCTCACTTTAAGCAGCTATCAACAAGCGAATCTCACCCCAGAAGGGGATGACCCAGCAATGTTGCTCCTACCTGACCAACCCGACATGCTTAATAGATGTCAGCAACTCGACAGAGTCTTACTTACCTCCGCGTGGCAAGTGTGGCCTGGTGCTCACCGGGCGGGAGAGGCGGCCGATCTCCCAATCCTGGGATGCCCAGGAGCTGCTACTTCCCGGCAGGAGCTCCTTCCCCCCCCCCTCGGACCGGTGGGGGTTATTCCGGTCCACCCATGAGAGAGGCTGTCTGGAGCTAATGGACGCACAGAGCACAGCCGCCCAGGCTGACAAACTCATCTGCGACTCTCCCAATATGGCGGCAGCCACGTGTCCTCCTGGTACCAGCAAAGCATGGCAGGATATTGAGTCTAAGCTGGACAGACTATTTAATCAATTTTGGAAGAAAATAACAAGCAGGAAGCCCCAACAAGCTCCACCACAGCCCCAACAACCTCCACCACAGCTAAGCGAAGCAGTCCCCATTAAAATCCACCAACGCAAAAGGCGTCGATGACGGGACCGGAGGCACAAACAGAAATGCAGAGCCTGCAACACGTCAAGCACTCGCCTTCACCTTAAGCCACCACAATCCCGCACCGGACGTGAAGCACCACCGGGACAGATCCGACCACCCGACAAAACAAGCTTCCACCACCTCAAGCCGCGAACCCGGCACTCAGCCAGAGACTTGCCTTTGTTGTTCCAGGTATCAGGAACTCCCAGGGTCTGCGCCTGGCGCCCAGAAGGGATCGGATGAGCACAAGCAGTAAACAGCAGCCTGCCAAGCATGTCCCACTATAGCCGATCCTCCACACCATGCCTTTGATCACATGAACTGCTCTCTGCACATTAACTAATCGTAAAGTAGCAAGCGTTTAAACATGTCATTATTTCACCTCCTAAATAGTTTATTGTCGTAGTTCCTTACATGCCTTTACCTTAACCGTTTATGTATTATGTTATTCACTAGTCTCATCTCATGGGGCGAATCACACTTGATTTATAACTACTAGTGGTGGAGCCGCTGATATAAATACACAGTTGATAACGTGCAAGCTACACCCTAAACATGACAGTCATCTTTCACAACAATGTACTGCTATATACACATACCCTCAGTGCAACTAGCCATGATATACGCACGTTCAGCCTAGCATGCTCAAATATAACACACTTCTGTCTAAAAAAATAAAAAAATAATACAAAAAAATAATACAAAAAAAAAGAATGCAGCTTCCGAATGAATCTAAAATGGATGCTGTCCAGGAGGTGGGAGGGTCTGGGAGGGAGGGTCTGCTGCTGATTGGCTGGAATGTGTCTGCTGACTGTGAGGTACAGGGTCAAAGTTTACTCAATGATGACGAATAGGGGGCGGACCGAACATCGCATATGTTCGCCATCCGTGGTGAACGCGAACAAGCTATGTTTGCTGGGAACTATTCACCAGCGAACCGTTCGGAACATCTCTACGTATCATATCATTTTTTACCTCCCTGATATTTTCTACCGTAAGTAGGTTTTGCCGATCCATGAGGAGGGTGCCTTCCTAAAAAAGCCATATCTTCACCTGTCTTACCTTTTCAACTATTGTCACATATCATTGTTTCCTTTTTCCTTTAAAATGTCTGTAAGAACGTGTCTTTACCCGTCTGGTTTGCTTTCTCAATTCCAACTCTTTGACAGTCTTCAATCCGGCCTCTGCCCCCTCCACTCTACCACTCTGATTAAAGCTTCATTGATCTAATCCCGACTACATCCAAAGGCTACTACTCTATTCTAATTCTTCTTGACCTCTCTGCAGCCTCTGTCACTGCTAATCATGTCCTCCTTCTTCAAACTCTTTAATCCCTCTGTCTCTGTGACACTGTCCTCTCGTGGTTCTCCTCCTAACTCTCCCAACATCCATTCAGTTTCTCATTTTTTAATAACAACTCTTCCCTTCGTCCTGTCTCTGTTGAAGTCCCCCAAGTTTCTGTTCTTGGGCTCCTTTTGTTTTTTGGCATATGTTTTAAATTATTTGGATTCCGTTACCACCTTTATATATCTCTCCTCCCCTGATCTCTCGAATGCGTAACTGGTTGCCTTTCTTCCATCTCTGATTGGATGTCCTCCCACTTTCTGAAACTTGATCTCTCTAAAACAGAGCTTCTTATTTTTTCCCCTCATAATACTGATGCCCCTTTTTCACTTTCCCTGCAAGTCGATGGTACCCGCATCGGCCAATCCTTGCAAGATTACTGTCTTGGTGTTATCTTTGATTCCAGACTCACCTTTGCACCTCACCTCACCTTTGCACCTCACGTCCAGTCTGTTGCCACATTCTGCCGATTCCACATTAAAATTGCCCACTCTCTCTTAACCCCTTAAGGACACATGACATGTGTGACATGTCATGATTCCCTTTTATTGCAGAAGTTTGGTCCTTAAGCGGTTAAAGGGCCACACTCTGCTCTCACCTTCCAGGTCTGCTTCATAACCACTTTTTTGTTTGGTTGCTATACTTCACTATGTCCTTCCTATTGTGTCTTTATAGCCCACCTTCTCTAGACTGTAAGCTTGTGCGTAAGACTGTAACCTATTGTTCCTGTAACATTTAAAATTGTATCATTTATTGTTAAATGTCCCCCTTTTATAATATTGTAACACACTGTAATAAGTTGGCGATATATAAATGCCAATAATAATAGCAATAAATAATGTGACCTAGTGAACATATCAATACATTGTTACATTCAGCATAAACAGCTGGATATTTAAAATGTTTAATCTCTGCATATAGACTATAAGTGCAGAAAGTTAGAATATTAGACATGTGTATTCGTTTTAGGACGAATACGATTTTGCCAGAATTTTCAGGCTTTTTTGTATTTGTTTACTATAACATAAACGAAAGTCCTACATACAAATTATATACGAAAAGAAAGGGCAAATGCCGAATGCATTACCTTTTTGTTTCAGTTTGTTTAGTTTCTTACAAGAAGGGAGCTACCGGCTCCCTCCTTGTAATATGTGAAAATAGAAGCGGCAGGAAGAAGTGCTTGTTGCCACTTCCTAACTCCTCTCACGCCCCCCCGTCATTCTATGAGGGTCAATATGACCCCGATATTAACATAAAAGAGATTTAAATCTCCCGAATGCCCCTACTCACTATGCCGAGAGTAGGGGCATGTCTACTAAACAGTGAACAGCCAGTGGTGGGGCATCTGTTAAAATAATTAACAGGCGAGGGCATAGTGTCCTCCCCCAGCCCCTGCCCATGCCTCATGAGTGGGGGCTATTCAATGAAATGGGGACCAAAGGTCCACCCCGGCCCCCACCCATGGGGGGGCCCTAAATGACAAAAGAGAGGGGGCATACTGTCTCCCCCTGGCCTCCACCCATGAGCGGCAGGTGGGGGCTCTAAGTTTCAATAGGGGGTAACCTATTATCTCACCCCCTTTGGCCCCCAACCATGAGCGGTGGGTGGGGGCCCTGAGTTACAAAAGGGAGGAGGACTTATTGTCTCCCTCCCCAGCCCCACACATGAGCGGTGGGTGGGGACCCTAAGTATCAATGGGGGGTACCTATTGTGTCCCTCGGACCCACCCATGAGAGGCAGGTGTGGGTCCTAAGTAACAAAAGGGGAGGACCTATTGTCTCCCCTCCTCCAGCCCCCTCCCATGAGCAGCGAGTGGAGGCTCTAAGTATCAATAGGGGGCCTATTGTCTCCTCCCAGCCCCCACCATGAGCGGCAGGTGGGAACCCTAATTAAATAAACAAATAAAAGGGGGGACCTAATATCCCCCCAGGTCTCCACAAATAATAAAGTGACTAGGGGTCCCCAAGCCCTAAGTATCAATAGGGGGGAACCTATTTTCTTCCCCCCCTTTGGCCCCCACCCATGAGCAGCAGGTGGAGGCCTTAAGTATCAACAGGGGGACCTGTTGTCTCCTCCCCCTTCGGCCCTCACCCATGAGTGGCGGATGGGGGCCCTAAGTAACAAAAGGGGGGAGGACCTATTGTGTCCCCCCGGCCCCCACCCATGAGTGGTGGGTGGGGGCCCTTAGTAACAAAAGAGGGAGTCCTATTGTCTCCCTTCCCCTGGCCCCCACCCATGAGCGGCGGGTGGGAGATTTAAGTATAAATGGCAGGGGCCTATTGTCTCCCCCCGAACCAAGAGCGCTCTGAGTCAAACTGCAGGGCATAGGAAGACTTTATAAGCCTTACCCCGCCCTGCAGAGCTCAGTCTGCATGGTGCCCTCGATGAGTGAAGATTGATTTTTTTACCATTTTTTGCGCTCAAGTTTTTTTTTTATCTTTAAAGTTCGATGGGAATTATGAGTTTTTATTTGATTTTTTTTTAAAGAAGGTTTATGAAAAAAGAAAACATCTAATGGCAAGTATATTTTTTTTTTTATTTAGAGCGATTTCGATTTTTTTGTTCCCCCTCACTATTTTTAGGGTGAGGGGGTAGGTAGGGTTTAACTTTATTAGGGAGGGGGGTGACTAGGGATTTAGGGACCCCTAATAACTTGTGGGGGGGTTTATATTTAGCCCCCACCCGCCGCTCATGGGTGGGGGCCGGGGACACACACAATAGGTCCCCTCCTTTTGTTACTTAGAGCCCCCACATGCTGCTCATGGATGGGGGCCATGGGGGACCAAAGGTCACCCTTATTGTCAATGTGGTCCCCCACCCACCGCTTATGGGTGGGGACCTTGGGGAACATTAGGTCCCCCCCATTACTTATTTTATTAAGGTCCCCACCCAACGACCACGGGTGGGGGCTCGGGGGGGGGGGGGGGCACTATGTCCCTCCCATTTAAGTTAGTTGGGTTCCCCACCAATGGCTGCTCACTGTCATTTAAAAATGGATATAAATCAGCATCTTATCTAGAAGTGATAGAAAGCTACAGTAAGAGTACGTGTAACCAATAGTTATAGCAAAAAAATAAAAAGGTTGCAATATGAAAAAGTAGTTATTTAGATCAGTAACACAGCTTTTTTTTCAAAAGGAATTATTTTTTACCGAATTTCTTCCTAAAAACAAATGTTTTACGGACGAAATGCATAATGGACGAATGAAAATTTCACTGGTGCACCTGTCAATATTATTGCAGTCACAGGATGCATTCTCAATAATTTCCAAAAAGTATTCCCTTTCACTCCTCTGATCATGGGCACTGTTACATGAAGCTGTAATAATGAGCTTTGCAGGCTCTAGAATAGTGAGTGAGAGAGCTGATAATGCATACAGTTTCTCAGAAAGAAAGCAGATGGATTAGCCAATAACGATAGGAACAGGGTCTTCTGATAGCAAGCAGATTGACCACATTAAAGTATTTAAATTGGGTTTATAATTCTTGGCTTAGTTGCCATCTGAAAAATGTGGCCAAATCAGTATGTAGACTATGTAGATGTGGGGGTTGTCTCTTGCCATGTGTATGCAAGACCCATCTATTCTATTTCAGTTATTATGAGTAAATAAAAAAATAAAAAATATATATTAGATACTACAACTCAATATGAAGATTTATATAAAAAGCTATGTGTTCGACAAATCCGAGTGATTTCACTGTAACATGTTTAAAATAAGAATGGGAGAGGTTGACTTAATCCATCCTTTTTACTTTTAAATTTTCCCAAAATCTATTAAAATGTCATCTTTAGAGATACTCATGATTGGCACTAGTTAATTTTATGGGTCAGTGATAAATTATTGCTTTACTGTGTCCATGAACTAAGCTATACATAACCAGCAAGCGTGTTAAAATAGTCAGTCATTCAATAGCATAAGTGATGTTTTTTCGAAAGCTGAAACACTTTTATTCCTAACAAAAGAATAGAAGGGGTCATGATGGCTCGCAATGATGTTTTACAGCAAAGAATCTTACAATGCACTCTAATGCTTATTTCTTAAGGTTCACCTAATAATATTTTAACATTCTTCAAAGCCATATATATATATATATTTTTAGACATTTTCAGTGTTGGTGTACTTCATTGAAAATAAATTACTGTTCGTTGTTGAATCACCACCATCAATGTAATTAAAAATGTCACAATCACACCTGCGGCACCCCCGTCGGATCACCGCCCGCGGCTGCAGTGGTCTCCTCTCGGTGCATGCCGAGGACTCAAGTGTGCATAGCATCATGTACATCCGACTGGCGGTCCTGCAACACGTGGACATGGTGCCACGAGACTCTACACCATGCCGAGACCCACAGGTCCCAGCTGAAGCCACGTGTGATTCTCTCTCACTAGGGGCGCTGGCCCAAACGCCAGCCTCTTAAAGGAACAGTACAGCTGAAGTTGTTTAACCCCTTAAGGAAAGACAAGGCGTACCTAAGCTTTCTAAGCTTCGGGAGCGCCAAGAGGGAGAGTTCTGCAGCTGTTGTACTGCTTTAAATAATGGACTAAAATATTTTAATCGTGGGTATCATCCAAAATATGATCCCAAATGAAAACCAAACAAATAAAACTTAATGTACCACCACCATCCTAAACACACTGGGGTGGGTCTGTACACCCTGTCAGTTGCATACAGTGAACCTAGTGCTGTAACAGGGATGATCCAGTGAATTATGCACTGGAAACTTCCTAGAAGGGCACAGGTCAATGGTTGCTAACCGTGTCCCTCGGTACTCCTAGTTGCTTCAATAATATTCCACACACAAGGGCTCCAAAGAACCTACTGCAGGAAAGAAAAAAGTAGCTCTACTGGTACCAGCCTAATCTTATCGAAGGCTGACTGGAATAACTTGCTGCGGTACTTGCCCCTACTGTTGTAGGAGCTGTGGTGAGTCCGCTGTGGAGGGAAAAAGATTTCTACACTATGCACTGTACATGGGCCATAAACAGCCTGGTATCCCTGTACACTATGCACTGTACATCAACCACTAGTAAACAACAGCGTATCCCTGTATGGCTACAGGGGCACAAAGTAGCCGTCTGACCTGCTGGAGATACAATGTAAAAACCCAGCGTCAGGGCAAACTGAATGGATACTGTGGTTGCTCCAATATTAAACCGCTGTGGAGAGACAAGAAATTCCCACACTGTGCGGGGTTAAGGAGTCTGCTGCAGAAAGTAACCCGGTAACTCAACTATTAACAGCCTAATCCCATCAGAGGCTGACTAGAGAGACTTGCTGAGGTACTTGTCCCTATAGTTATAGGAGCTGTGGTGAAACCGCTGTGGAGAGAAAAAGATTTCTGCACTGTACACTGTTCACTTATCCAATACTGATATCTAGAACCGTTCTAGCATCGATTGGGCGAGACAACGACCCACTACCCTCACCCAGTGATCACATCAAACGTGCTGGTGATCTAAAAGAAAAAGTAACGACCTAACGTCCGTTTCGGCGCTATTGGAGCGCCTTTGTCAAAGGTGAACCGGCTCGAGTGCCTCGCTGGGTTTAAATGCCCCAGCCGGCAGTGTAAGTGACCAATCACGGCGCTGGGCGTATCCAGCCTCTTCGCGCCATATTACCGTGTGGCCCGTCATTGGTCCATGGATCCGCCCACGTGGGTGTCAGTGGGGCGGGTCCATGGACGCGGGGAGGGTGTCAGTATTCCACTGACTGAAGGAAGACTCCTCCCCTGTGAAGAACGACGGCTTATACGGTAAACCCCTCCTACCATATCCAAACCCTGGTTTAGAAATCCCTGTTACACGGTATCGTGGGTTAAAACATATAGTCCGTGGAGGCTCTTGTCTCTCCACAGCGGTTTAATATTGGAGCAACCACAGTATCCATTCAGTTTGCCCTGACGCTGGGTTTTTACATTGTATCTCCAGCAGGTCAGACGGCTACTTTGTGCTCCTGTAGCCATACAGGGATACGCTGTTGTTTACTAGTGGTTGATGTACAGTGCATAGTGTACAGGGATACCAGGCTGTTTATGGCCCATGTACAGTGCATAGTGTAGAAATCTTTTTCCCTCCACAGCGGACTCACCACAGCTCCTACAACAGTAGGGGCAAGTACCGCAGCAAGTTATTCCAGTCAGCCTTCGATAAGATTAGGCTGGTACCAGTAGAGCTACTTTTTTCTTTCTTGCAGTAGGTTCTTTGGAGCCCTTGTGTGTGGAATATTATTGAAGCAACTAGGAGTACCGAGGGACACGGTTAGCAACCATTGACCTGTGCCCTTCTAGGAAGTTTCCAGTGCATAATTTACTGGATCATCCCTGTTACAGCACTAGGTTCACTGTATGCAACTGACAGGGTGTACAGACCCACCCCAGTGTGTTTAGGATGGTGGTGGTACATTAAGTTTTATTTGTTTGGTTTTCATTTGGGATCATATTTTGGATGATACCCACGATTAAAATATTTTAGTCCATTATTTAAAGCAGTACAACAGCTGCAGAACTCTCCCTCTTGGCGCTCCCGAAGCTTAGAAAGCTTAGGTACGCCTTGTCTTTCCATTTTTTGTATATATACCAGGGTTACCCCCTATTGAGTTCTACAGACACACTCTTGTTCCCTCCTTTGGGAACCTAGCACTTCGGTGCCCCTTTTTTTCTATGTTTATCTAATATTAGAGGTTTCAATACCCTTTGAGTGTGCAATCATATTTACTTATTGCAGAGGTGAGCCATCATGACTAATTTTCTCTCCCAACTTAAGGAGTCTAATCAGTGGTGTACTGATATAGATTCAGTGTTCTCTGACAAAGAGGTGACTTATCTACCTGAGCAAGATAACATTAATGCCAAATTTAGAACTCTGTCGAATCTCTGCAAACAGCAGATTAGGCTAGGTTGGGAAGTGACCTCACTAGAAAAGTATCTAAGCAAATCAATGATCCCAAGAGGATTAAGGATCCAGACCACCCCCAACTTAGAAATAGACGACCCAGCCCTCCTGAAGGAATGGGAAGAGGCAGCAAACACTTGCTCTAACAAATTTATGGATATATTGCTCCGATTCGAATCAGCAAGGTTGAAAACAGTAAATGAAAAAGTAAACCTAGCAGTGGAGGGGACACAGGGCTGTAAAGACGATCCCTCCTTCACTGTTCAGGAACAAAGATTACAACAAAACTTGAATAAATATCAAAATAATGTGAAAAGCCGCAAACACGGCAAGTTTATCAGGGATAATGATGATTACAAGAAGGGAAGGGTATACAGACGCTTTAAGAAAACTATAAGAGCGGACTCGGATCAATACATGACATCTGACTATGAGACATCTGACACTGATAGCGAACAACTGACCAATCCAACAGGGAATATGAATCCTCAGTCCAAGAAGGGTATCCTTAAGAAAGGGGTAGCTTTTTTAGGACAGCCCCCCCGAGAGGGGGAAGTTCAAACCCAAAGACAGACCCGTTACAGAGGAAGGGCACGCAAACGCTATTAGAAGACAGTATGAGAATAGTCAATCTGTCAGATCTCACCCTAACTCCCATACAAATTAAAGTACTAATGAGGGGACTGTCTTTTGTCCCAACCCCTCCATTCAATCACTTTGAATGGATCAAAGACATTAATTTGTTTGGGAGGAAACTAGCCCTCCACAAATTTTTTAAACTCAAAGATGAGAAAAGAGCGAAAGAACTTGGGTTTAATGTGAGGGAATACCAATGTCTACAGGAATTAGTGTCCCTGTTAGAAGAAAATGATACTACCTCCACAGTACCATACACTGACTTGTGTCAGAGAAGCAAGTTCACGCCCAACTTCAGGGAGTTTAAGAATATTGACACTTTCATTGACTCCACCACAAATATGATCAAGACAATTAATACAGATATGCTGTCAGCACAACCGAGAGGTAATCTCTCTGGTAAAGAATGGAAAGCCCTGTGCGATCTTAAGGACAATGACAAGATCGTAATCAAGCCTGCCGATAAAGGCGGTAACATTGTCCTTCTAAACAGACAGCACTATATACAAATGGTCGAAACTATCCTTAATGACGACAAGACCTATAGGCCACTAACCACAGATCCTTCTGTGAGATACCAGAGGGATTACAAAACCCTGCTGGATAAAGCCTTCGATAATGGTATATTGTCAAAGGAGGAGTATGGGGCTATCTACATTAAAAATCCTACAATCTCTACGTTCTACTGCCTGCCAAAAATTCACAAGCAACAACAAACCCTGACTGCAAGACCTATCGTCTCAGGGACCAACAGCTTTACTAGCAAAGGCAGCATCTATGTAGATAGGATTTTACGTTCGTTTGTAGAAAACCTTCCTTTGTACCTAAAAGACACTAAGGATACGTTAAAATGCCTAACATCAGTCACAGTACCCAGGGGCGCAACCTTATGTAGTCTGGATGTGGAGGCCCTATACTCCTCCATCCCACATGCGAGTGGCCTGGATCACACGGGTTTCTTTCTAAAGAAAAGGGGTGTTGAACATAGTACACACACTACTTTTGTACTTGACCTACTGAGATTTATTCTCACACATAATTTTTTCATCTTCCAAAGTAAATATTACCATCAGGTGCAGGGGACTGCGATGGGGACATCTTGTGCCCCATCGTACGCCAACCTGCACCTTGGATGGTGGGAGAGTGAGAGGGTATTTATTGAGCAAAACACCGACTTTACCGACTGTATCTTTATGTGGAAGAGGTACATAGATGACATCCTCATCATTTGGACTGGCACTCAATCACACTTTGAGTCCTTTGTTGAGACTCTCAACAGGAACAATCTGAATCTCCGACTCACTATGGAGTTTGGAGACCAGGCACTGAATTTTTTGGATTGCACATTGAGGATAACGGAGAATTTGGTGATTGAAACCACCCTATACCGTAAGCCCACCTCTACCAATAGCCTGCTAAGATGGGAGAGCTACCACCCTGCTCCACTCAAAAGAGGGATCCCGGTGGGCCAGTATCTCCGACTGAGGAGAAACTGCTCGTCTATAGAGGATTTCAAACTCAAAGCAACCGAACTGAGACTCAGATTCAAACAAATAGGCTATCCAAATCGCTGCTTAAAGCATGCCTACCAGCGAGCACTCAACAGTACTCGCGATGATCTACTCATGGATGAGCCCAAGCAGGACTCAAAGAAACTAATCAGATGTGTAGCAAAATATGATGCTGGATGGGAAAAGGTAAAGAAAGTAATGGGTCGCTTTTGGCCTCTGCTGACACAGGATCCACATCTGAAGGACACCATCTCCACTAGGGTGTCTATTACAGCGAAGAGAGGTAGAAACTTAAAAGAGATGCTTGTACCTAGTTACCTCTCCACCCCCAAAAAAACAAACACCACATGGATGACTATACACGGCACGTACCAATGTGGGAAGTGTGTCGCATGCACATACATAGCCAAAGGGTCAAAAACCCTTACCAACTACAACAACACTGTGGAGATTCCCATAAAACAGTTCTTCAACTGTAATACCCAGGGAATGGTTTATTTACTCACGTGCAAGTGTGGCAAGAAATATGTAGGCAAAACCATACGCCCATTCAAGCGACGGATCATGGAACATGTCCACTCTGTAACATCTGACAGAGACACGTCAGTTGCCAGACATGTTAGAACCAACCACATGGACACTCCTAAATGTATTAAGTTCGCGGGAATAGAGAAAATCCAATTGGGCAGAAGGGGCGGTGATCTGGATCAAACCCTAAAAAGAAGGGAATGTTATTGGATTTACAAATTTGACACACTTGCCCCCAAAGGCCTCAATGAAGGGTTTACCTTCACTCCGTTTATTGATTGATGAGTACCCCCACTGTGTATATATGTAAATATGTTTGTGTTGTCCAGTCTTTAATTTAGGCCTTTTTTGTTAACAGATATTTCTTTCTGTACATGTAAAGTGTGTTTTACCGGGTACCTATGTGCCAGCGTATTTAGTGACCGTCCATTACCTTCTCCATTAAACCTCCAGTACTGGTAACACATCCCCCTCCCCGGTTGATTCCGGCTGGTCCTCTTAGGGATATGAGTGATGGTCCTATTTTACTCTTGGACCTTCCATACATTGGACGTATTAGGGAACCTATGTCTTCATCCCCCCGTATAGCTGGAGGGATGAGGTCCGCCAATATGGCTTATAGGGTTCAGAAATACTTTAGACTACTCTAATACCAGTGTCTCCCACTGCATAAATTGATTATGAACATGGGAGACAGATTATGTTTAATATGATCCCTGTTATACACCAGTAAGGGTTATTACAGTCCTTCAGTCCAGTAAGGGTTATTACAGCTCTGTATTCCCTAATCCCAACACAGGACCTATCGGTACATGGGAACCGTTTTAGCTTTTAAGCCTCCACGGACTATGGGTTTTAACCCACGATACCGTGTAACAGGGATTTCTAAACCAGGGTTTGGATATGGTAGGAGGGGTTTACCGTATAAGCCGTCGTTCTTCACAGGGGAGGAGTCTTCCTTCAGTCAGTGGAATACTGACACCCTCCCCGCGTCCATGGACCCGCCCCACTGATACCCACGTGGGCGGATCCATGGACCAATGACGGGCCACACGGTAATATGGCGCGAAGAGGCTGGATACGCCCAGCGCCGTGATTGGTCACTTACACTGCCGGCTGGGGCATTTAAACCCAGCGAGGCACTCGAGCCGGTTCACCTTTGACAAAGGCGCTCCAATAGCGCCGAAACGGACGTTAGGTCGTTACTTTTTCTTTTAGATCACCAGCACGTTTGATGTGATCACTGGGTGAGGGTAGTGGGTCGTTGTCTCGCCCAATCGATGCTAGAACGGTTCTAGATATCAGTATTGGATAAGTGAACAGTGTACAGTGCAGAAATCTTTTTCTCTCCACAGCGGTTTCACCACAGCTCCTATAACTATAGGGACAAGTACCTCAGCAAGTCTCTCTAGTCAGCCTCTGATGGGATTAGGCTGTTAATAGTTGAGTTACCGGGTTACTTTCTGCAGCAGACTCCTTAACCCCGCACAGTGTGGGAATTTCTTGTCTCTCCACAGCGGTTTAATATTGGAGCAACCACAGTATCCATTCAGTTTGCCCTGACGCTGGGTTTTTACATTGTATCTCCAGCAGGTCAGACGGCTACTTTGTGCCCCTGTAGCCATACAGGAATATGCTGTTGTTTACTAGTGGTTGATGTACAGTGCATAGTGTACAGGGATACCAGGCTGTTTATGGCCCATGTACAGTGCATAGTGTAGAAATCTTTTTCCCTCCACAGCGGACTCACCACAGCTCCTACAACAGTAGGGGCAAGTACCGCAGCAAGTTATTCCAGTCAGCCTTCGATAAGATTAGGCTGGTACCAGTAGAGCTACTTTTTTCTTTCCTGCAGTAGGTTCTTTGGAGCCCTTGTGTGTGGAATATTATTGAAGCAACTAGGAGTACCGAGGGACACGGTTAGCAACCATTGACCTGTGCCCTTCTAGGAAGTTTCCAGTGCATAATTTACTGGATCATCCCTGTTACAGCACTAGGTTCCCTGTATGCAACTGACAGGGTGTACAGACCCACCCCAGTGTGTTTAGGATGGTGGTGGTACATTAAGTTTTATTTGTTTGGTTTTCATTTGGGATCATATTTTGGATGATACCCACGATTAAAATATTTTAGTCCATTATTTAAAGCAGTACAACAGCTGCAGAACTCTCCCTCTTGGCGCTCCCGAAGCTTAGAAAGCTTAGGTACGCCTTGTCTTTCCATTTTTTGTATATATACCAGGGTTACCCCCTATTGAGTTCTACAGACACACTCTTGTTCCCTCCTTTGGGAACCTAGCACTTCGGTGCCCCTTTTTTTCTAACCCCTTAAGGACCAAACTTCTGGAATAAAAGGGAATCATGACATGTCACACATGTCATGTGTCCTTAAGGGGTTAAAGGACTAATCACCTTCTAACCAATAGGTGAGAGGTGGATTCCTCTCCCCTATATAATCTCAGTCTACCTCTACCTCATTGCTCAGCTGTACTGTGCTTACTGTGGTGTCAACGTCCGTGTGCCTGTTCTGCCTTATCTGATTTAATTGGTATGTGACCCTCTGCCTGTTTTATCATCTCTGAACCCGTGCCGCCTGAACTAACCCCTGGCTTTCCTCGACTACGAATGTGGTTTTCCCTTTGGTACTTCGCCTTGGCTGAATCCTGCCTCCTGGACTCCTCCAGTCAAATACATGAAAGATGTAACAAAAAATTAGTGTACTGTGTGTGTAAAGTGATTAAAAAAAAGACAATTCTTTTGCATTCGGGCATTAGAATGTACTTTTCAAAACATGGTTTCATTTGGGATAAAAAAAAATTGTAATAATGTTTCTGTTTTCTAAACTAACTCTAGAATTCACAAAACTAACACACTTCACCATTCCACATGTGTTTACGGATGCTTAAAATAAACCATTGAAGCATGAAAAAAAATGAAATAAAGATTAGTCTGTGAGTAACTTGGTCATTTATGTTTTTTGATTGCGGAACACAAATATGTTTTGCACTTTTTATCACGAAGATGAATTCTTGCCACTTTTACAAAAAATAATCATAGTGCAGGGGTGAAGAGTTTTACTTAGTGGGAATGATAGCAATTTCTAACATATTACAATGCATTCTATGAAATATCTTATTTAGATGGTTCTATAAAAATGTAAATCATTAGTGCACAGAGGGCCATTATTATATTTTAATGAAGGGAGTTTAAAAAAAAATATGACGAGGTATAATCAACCCAAAATACTAAAGTAAAGTGGTGTTTTTTTTGTTTGTTTTTTTAAATCACAGTTTTTACAATCATAATGGTGTATGCATTACTTTCTTGATCACCTCTTTTTTTTTTTTTTTTGTCCTTTTTCCTGACTCTTCCCTTTTAGGCAGGTATGTTTACAAAAATAGCCTAAGGATATCAAGAAAAGGAATAAGAAAATACAAAAACATATAAGGGATATCAAGGGTGTCCTGACATCCGATGTGAGCGGTCGCAAATACTGAGAGCTCCCGGCCGGCGGCAGTAAAACTGGCATAAACAACAGAAAATACCTACTTAATGGGCAACAAAAGGAAACAGACTCAGCTCTCATACACCCAAGAATCAGGCACGCCAAGAAACTCGAACGGTCTCGATAAATATTTCCGAGATACAGTGAAAGCGCTCGGAGGAGGCCTAACTGACAACATGGCGACGCCATCTTGCCCGCGCAAAACGCCCGACCCCAGCACGACAGGAGAAGAGATCTCCCCAACTACCAGCATTGCAGATGGGCTAGCAAACATAAGGGAAACCCTTGCACATTTACCTTCCAGGGACGAGCTGGCTAACATGATAGCGAAGCTAGAATCCTCAGTACAAGACCAAGTCTCCGCCATTTCTGCAGACATCAGGCAAGTAAACACGAGGGTGGGGGACCTGGAAGAGGACAGAGACCAAATTTTAGACAGACTCCTCACCCTAGAACATCAACAAAAAAACAGAGACAACAGAACCCACTACATTATGAGAAACACTGAAGACCTCGACAATAGAGGCAGACGAAACAACATTAGGATAAGAGGGATCCCAGAATCACAGGAAAACCCTGAAAATCTCCATAATACTCTACAATCTTTGTTTAACAAGATTCTACAGAGACCAGAAGACACCCCAATTCTATTAGATAGAGCACACAGGGCTTTAAGACCCAAAGGCCTCCCACAAGACTCCCCCAGAGACATTATATGCAGAGTTCATTATTATACTGAAAAAGAGGACATTATGAGAAACGCCAGAGATTCTTCTGACATACTGTTTAACAACGCGAAAATACTAATCCTCCCTGACCTGGCATGGCTGACCCTGAGGGGCAGACGGGCGCTAAGACCACTAACATTAGCCCTGCAACAAGCCAATATAAAATATAGATGGGGATTCCCCTTCGCCCTCACGGCCTCCCACCAAGGAATACAAGCCACCTTAACTTCAGCAGATGAAGTAGAAGCTTTCACCCAACGCCTAGGCATTCCTAACATGGAGATACCGGACTGGTACGACATCTCAGAACCTGAAAAGACCAAACCACAAACCACGAGACAGATGGGACAAGCGACGGACACGCGAAAGAGAACGTCATGGAAGACCCCGCCAGCCTCACCTTTCTTAAGATCAAGGAAAAATCCAATGACTCCTAGGAAAATAAACTGAAACAACTCCAAGAAGCGAAGGAGACAAAACCTCTAACGCTTAAAGAGACATACCATTGACCAAAGCAATATTGAACTAACTCACTCGCCTAATCACCAAATAAGGGAAGGGTAACTATACTCTGTAAATGCCGAATAGTATTGTGATAAATCAATGTATATAATATCTACGCTTACCTGCTACACATGATGGTATATGTAACGACATTATGATCAAATTGATATCTGATAACTCACGAGTACATAGACTAAAAAGCATACAATAGACATGATGTTATTACGTTAAAGAAATGTTGAATGCTATCAAACAGAAGGTTCAAAACACCATACTATTTTTAGTACTTGCCACAGACATACTTATTTAAGATGCCCACCCATACTACACACATACATAGCCAGTAACAGACGACAAGCGTCAAATGGCCGCCTACCGGAGAGTTTACTCAGATACGGAGGCAAAGAAATAGAAGCACTGTACACAGTAATATAGTGCTCCAGTTCACTTAGGACACAACCCACGGCCTTAACGGCCAAGAGCGGTACAAACACCTACCTCATTACTCAACCGCAAACTTAAGCGGCATCTGGGATAGCCCCTAGCGCTAGACGAACCCAGAGGAAAGTACCGACTCCTATTTAGAAATCTACCCATAGTAATTTCTCTCAATTGCACGCAACCTACCGAAAGGGAGATTTCTATACCCACACGAAGGGTCCAAGGTTCGTCCAGAACCCCCCCCCTTCGTGATACTCTTTACCTACAACTTTATCGCAAGATACCTGTAAATAGTTAATGTTATACTGTTTAATTGTTTGTTTATTTACTTGATTTGTATGCCTGTATACTAGCAGTGTTACATTCACACACAAGCATCCACAACCAATTAATTCACCTCCCGATCACACCCAACGTACTTAAATAGTACTAAACTCCCAAAAAGTCATCCCACCTATCAAACAGATAAAATATCAATACTACACTCCGCAATGGGCTCACTGAAAATATGCTCCATTAATGTAAGGGGGCTGAACACACCAGAGAAAAGGAAGATGGTCCTAACGGACTTAGCAAAAAACAGAGCAGACATAGTATTCTTAGAAGAAACACATCTGAAAGGTGCAGAAGCCCCAAAACTCAAACATCATCAATTCCCTCATGTATATTACAATAACTATAACCAAAGCAAGTCACGAGGAGTAGCAATATTAATTGGGAAACAAGTCCCATTCACGTACTCGACACATCTCACAGACGAATCAGGCAGATTCATTATCCTGCAGGGCACAGTGGGGTCAGAACCAATTACCCTAGTAGCGATCTACTTACCCAATAAACATCAATGCGGGGCAATGAGGAAGATAATGGCAAAAATAAAGCAAAATACTAATGGCATTCTCATAATAGGAGGGGATTTTAATGTATCACTAGATGCCACTAGAGACAGCACCTCAACACATAGCACCCACCTCAACGCCACCAGAGTCCAAATGCAACACATCATCAAAACCCACCAACTATCAGACTGCTGGAGAATATTCCACCCGACAACAAAAGATTTTACTCACTATTCCATCCCTAACAAATCATACTCCAGAATAGACTTCTTCCTCATAGAACACAGAGACTTAGGGCTGATATCAGACACTTCAATAGGCCCAATGACATGGTCTGACCACTCGCCAATATACCTTACTATATCCATCCCCTCACTCCCACGCCCTAAAGGAACATGGAAATTAAACCCCTTTCTATTACAGGCACCAAAAGTGAAGGACTCAATAGAAAAATCGATAAAACAATACTTCCACGAAAATAAAACCCCAGACACCTCCGCCTTCACACAATGGGAAGCCCACAAAGCAGTAATCAGAGGGGAACTGATCAAGTGGGGAGCCCGACTCAAAAGGGAAAAAAACCAAAAAATCAATGACCTACATAAAGAAATCTCACAACTAGAGGAAGAACACAAACTATACATGACAGACAAAGCCTATTGCAAACTTCTAGCCCTTAGAGCCGACCTAAAATCACTCCTCCAAGACAAAGCGAAAAAAGCGATTCTGTGGACAAAACAGCTCCATTACGCTCAAGGAGACAGAAGTGGTAAATTCCTAGCACAAGCCTTAAAACAAAAACAACTGCTCACATACATCCCTAAAGTCAAACGCCCAGATGAGACCTACGCACACACTACAGAAGACATAGCTGACACTTTCCATAGCTATTATACATCTCTATATAACCTAAAAGACAAGGAAGGTAATACAGAAGAGATCAAATCATACCTAGAAACCAAATTCGACACTATCCTCCCAACAGCTGCCACGAGGTCCTTAGAAGAACCATTCACCATAGACGAAATTAACATAGCTATAAAACAGACCCCACATAATAAAAGCCCAGGCCCAGATGGGTTCTCAGCCTCTTATTATAAACTGTTCCAAACGGACCTAACCCCACACCTATTAGAAGCAATTAACTCCATCCCACAAAGAGAACATATTCCAAGACAGGCCTTAGAAGCGACAATAACCCTCATACCCAAACCAGGGAAAGACAGTGAGAAATGCACCAGCTATAGACCAATTTCCCTAATCAATGTGGACATAAAGATATTCACCAAAATGCTAGCGACTAGACTCAAACCATTCCTACAAAACCTCATCCACCCAGACCAAGCAGGCTTCGTCCCAACTAGAGAAGCAAAAGATAATACATCAAAAATCATAAACTTAATACATAACACGAAATACACCAAAAACCCAACACTGCTCCTAGCAATTGATGCTGAAAAAGCATTTGATAGAGTTGATTGGTCCTTCATGTTCAATACTCTAGAAATGCTGGGCTTCGGACAAAGATGGATAAAATGGATTAAGGCAATCTATTCCGTCCCAACAGCCAGACTAAAGGTGAATGGACAGCTTTCCAGACCATTCACGATAAGCAATGGCACTCGCCAGGGATGCCCATTATCCCCATTACTATTCATCCTGACACTAGAACCTCTCCTACAAGCGGTAAGAAACCACCCCGACATTAAAGGCATCACAGTTCAACAAACTGAATATAAAGTATCTGCGTTTGCAGATGACTTACTCTTCACCATTGAACACCCCGTCAGCAGCCTACCCAAATTAATCCAAGTTATAGAAGACTACAGTACACTCTCTAATTTCAAAATCAACACAGACAAGTGTGAAATCCTCAATATCAACACACCTCTAGATCAAACAAAGAAACTAAAACAAAAATTCCCCTTCCAATGGGCCAACCACTCTATCAAATACCTAGGGATCAAAGTCACCAATACGCATAAAACCCTATATAAAACGAATTTCCCAGACCTATTAACAGCAATCCAAAAAGATTTACATAGATGGGACAAACCACATTTCAGATGGATGGGCAGGATTAGCATTATATCGATGAATGTCCTCCCACGCATCCTTTACCTCCTGAACACCATCCCTATACACATCCCAGGGATATTCTTCAGAAATATACAATCGATGCTCACCAAATTCATATGGGCCCATAAACGGCCGAGAATTGCCTTCAACCTACTGACCAAACCCAAAGAAGGAGGTGGGCTGGGCTGCCCCAATATACACAGATACCACAAAGCAATACACCTGGGAAGGATTTTGGAGTGGTCACGAGAGGGGAAATCTAGGAAGGCCTGGGTGCACATTGAACAAGCACAAGTGAGAACTCCATTACGATCACTCCCATCGTCTCTACCCATAGACAAAGAGACCCCTACAAAAGACCTACCAACCATTTCAACCACCCTTCAAGTCTGGAAAAACATTTGCACGAACGAAGACTTTGTCCCGACACCTTCTCCCCTCTTCCCAATATCCCACAATCACAGATTCCCCCCAGGCAAGAATAACACTCTATTAAATAAACTCCAACTCAGACCAGCAAACAGGGAAGTTATGTTAAAAGATATAATCACACCAGAAGGACTCCTATCACTAACTGACATTACTGGAGTACACAAGCCCACGCTGTCACAATCGTTCCAATATCACCAACTCACTCACTTCCTATCCAAGGAAGGCTTGTTACACTGGCAACCCAGAGAGACCTCTAGATTTGAGAAACTGTTCACACGCCCGCCAAAAACTAAAACTATTTCCATATGTTACAAGCTACTACAAGATAACACAAATGGCACACTCCCTTGGTACACAATCAGAAACAACTCATGGTTTCACTCCCCAGTGGAGGAAAAGACTTGGAGGGGGATCTTTATGAAAATGTTAAAAGCCCACCCCAGCGTAACAATCCAAGAAATTAATTATAAATTTCTATCCCAGTGGTACACCACCCCAATAGACGTCAACAAATACGATGCCAATGCACCAACAACCTGCTGGAGATGTATGAAGGCACTAGGCACGTACCGCCACTTATGGTGGGATTGTAGCAGAATAAAGGGATTCTGGAAAGAAGTACAAAGAATCACAGATCTAGTAAGCAAAACCCCACTACCACTCACTCCAGAGGCACTCCTTTTCTTCCACATCCCAATATCCTTGAAACAATTTAAAAACTCAATAATACTCTACCTTTTAACCGCGGCCAAACTGGTAATAGCAGGGCTATGGAAAACTGATGTTAGACCCTCGAGACGGGAGTGGTTTCAAAAAATTGAACACATTCATAAAATGGAGGAATTGAGATTGTCAGCACTAGACAAATACCTAACCTACTACACAATTTGGGACCCATGGAACTCCTATCTAAGGAACCCCAGTTAATTACACTAAAACTTAATGTAAAATAATCCAATCACAGAATACAGCCAGTAGTGAAAAATGGCTCATTCCTGGGTTCCGATTGATCAAGAATAGCTTAACTGCGCTCCCCCCCCCCCCCCAGAAATCACACATATACACATGTCGATTGGAAATGCCTTGTTATGTTGATGACAGTTTTATTCTGTACGTTCATTGACAAATGTAGGAAATTGTAACACATCACCAGTATGTTACATTGCAAAACTTTTTGTACTATTCTCACATCTAAGAATCTTGATTGTACACTGCTAAACCTTTATTATATATATTAATACTGAAATGTGAAACTGTTCATTATATATGTAAAACCTAATAAAAAGAAATTACATAAAAAAAAAAAAAAAAAAAAATAAGGGATATCAAGGTATAAACCAATAACATGTTCAAGATAAAATGTATACAAAAAGTCTCCATATCCTTCCATAACTCATTTCAACTTAATTTGGACTACGTTTTATGTTTTGTCGTTTTTGGGAGAATTCAGGGGTTAGAATATCATAAGAGCACAATTAGAAAATTTAGATCCAATTATTTTTCTACATGAATATTAGTGTTTTGATACGCTATAATCAGTGGGGAACTTTGTAGCAAATGTATTCTGTCGGATTTTTATTATGAATCTTCAAATACTTAACTCAGTATGGACAGTGGACAAAGATAGACTATTGCTGATAAATCTCAGTAATGTATGCAAAGTATGGATTGTTACATTGTTCTTTTCTTAAATCATTGTCTCATCCCCAACCTCTTGTTGAGTTGTGTTTTGATCATTTGTGGATGTTTGTTGTTTTGTTTTCTAAAATTGGGTTTATGGGTAAAACTTTAGCAACTGCACTAATTAAGAAACCAAGGAAAGTAGCCAAGATATTTGTTAATGATGTTTCTCAGGACAAAGCAAACATAAATAATGCAATACTCTAATTACAATTTGGAAATTCTTTGTCCCATTGAGTAGAACAGCAGATTACAATCAGCCTAAAGAATGAGATGATAAACATATTTGGTGAGAATATAAAGATTGCATTTCAGAAGTCATGCGTTTACAACGCTATTCTTCCCTTTAAAAAAATGCTGTCTTCCACTTCTAAAGTGGCACCGTCACCAAATATTTTATATAAATCAGTTTAAAACACGTCTGCCCACATGTTAATGTTGTTTTTATCTAACCAAGCTATAGTAAAAGTAGCTGAAACTACACTTGAAGATCTTACAGTCTTTAGTGCAGAGGCTGCCATCTTGAAATTGTGCCAATATTTCCAAACTTCCAGTGACAATTACAGGTAAAAAAAGGTGAGTACCTTATATAGTTTTGTATTAGGGAAGCTCTCAGCTTATCAGCAAAGCCCCGGCAGAGGATTCTCCAAGACTTCACATTGACACCTCGGACATCGCCAGAAATCAGAAGGCGGAGCGGATCTTCACAACTTAGTGTTACATAGTTACATAGCTGAAAAGAGGCATGCATCCACCAAGTTCAGCCTTTCTCATATCTGTCTTTGCTGTTGATCCAAAAGAAGGCAAAAAACCTAGTCTAAAGCACTTCCAATTTTGCAAGAAACTAGGAAAAAAATCCTTCTTCACCGCAAAATGGCAATCAGCTCTCTCCTTGGATCATGAGGCTATTACCCCACTAATTAAAAATGATATCCCTGAATATTATGTTTTTGCAAGTATTCATCCAATTGCAGTTTAAACATCTGTACAGACTCTGATAAAATCACCTCTTCAGGCAGAGAATCCACATCCTTATTGTTATTACTGTAAAAAACTTGTTCCTTTGCCTCATGGCCTAGGCTAAATCGCTTTTCTTCCAGTCTAAATGTGTGACCTCGTGTCCTATGTATAGCCTAGTTCAGAGATAGGCAACCTTTGGCACTCCAGATGTTGTGGACTACATTACCCATAATGCTCTTACAGCCCATAATGCAGGCAAAACATCATGGGAGGTGTAGTCCAAAATATCTGGAGTGCCGAAGGTTGCCTATGCCTGGGCCCTAGTTAAAGAATTCATGCATGGTTTTAACCCCTTAACTTAAAACAGAACCTCATTACACTATAACAACTTAATTAAGATAAACTTGTTATGGTGCCATGGTATAATTTTTATTGGCCACTGATTGTATATTGCAATGGTTCCGCGCACATATACAAGCAGTGCATCGAATTTACAGTCCTCAGCTGAACAGACAGAAATAAGCACCACGTTAAGTCCGCAGCAATGAGATGGTTAATTTCATTTTATTGCATGATAACTAAAATAGATAATTTGATTATTTTTTCATATGCGCATACACTTATTCCCAAAGAAATACACATGTACACAGAGACATACACACGTAGGATTTTCTAATGTGGATCTAAGCGGTCTGAACAATAGAGCAATAACCATAACTGGGCTGCAAACCCTAATCATTTACATTATTAAACAATCCACTTTACATTAATATAGGATCATTACAAGCCTTAATAAACTCCCAGTTTAATACTATGAATGAATCCAATACCGGAGCCCGTATTAGAGGCAATTTATTAGGTCCGTTTATTATGTATGATTAGAGCTATTTGTGTGCAATATTTTTAGAGCTTTCCGAGGTTCAACATGATTAGCAATTCACAGGGATTATAAAACGGCATGAAATAACCGTAGTCTAATGAATTGCAGGAACCACCATAGACCTGTTATTGTGAAATTACATTTACCATACAAACCGTGAATTCTGTTTCATCATCTGCCCCGAAAATGCAAATTGACAGTTTAGCAATCAAAATTACTGATTTTCCCCTGGAAATAATAAAATGTGGAAAATCAAATTTTTAATAATCTTAGAAAATACCAGAGTTCCATAAATGGTTCTTTGCAGTAAATCGTGTATCCCCATGATCCGTGTGGCTGGTACATGATGCGTACATAATTAGGCAGTGTTTGCAGGAATTTCTTAGGCCAAAATGCATGTTAAATGCAAGTCGTCAGGTTTATATTTTGCTCTTATGTAAATAATTAGAAGAGTGCGCATAAGTTTAATGTGTCCCCAGTAGTTTTCATACAAGTTAATTTCCTCATCATCCGTCTCTATTTTACTACTTACCCCATGCATTGGTTATATGAATCTGGTCTCCATTTTAGAACATCTACAGTTTAGTTTCAAAGCCCTGATTCTAACCATATTATTTTTATCTAGAAATAAAATTCTAGTTGCTATGACTTTATTCTTAACTTCTGTGCCAGTATCGGGAATTATGACAATTTAATGTTCCCTGTTGGTGCTATTGTCAGAATAATGTCTATGTATATGTAAGCAATAGCTGACTGGGACTGTTTTTTTCTGAGACAGTATCCCCAAATGTGGGGTTGTCCCAGCAAACTCAGGCAACTTGGCACTTATGGTGTGCATAAATATAAATACATAGCCATAGTAAAAGATCAGTTTGGAGGACTGTAGCAGTGCGATAGTCCTGACAAGGACTCTTCCTCTGCTGGATCTGTGAAGACAGGAGCTCTGGAACAAGGCACTGTGAAGTGAATAGCTCTATCCCTCACCAGTAACTGGACGACACACAGTTCTGGGAGTGTAACGGATTTATTCAGCACAAACTCAGTCTTTTATGCACAGACCCCAAGCATGGGGTCTCCATTCAAAATATACACACGTCAAAACTGAGTAACTCAATTATCTTTTAGTTACAGGGAAATACATAAAACTTAAATTAAACACCCCAAAAACATTGTCATATTTTACAGGAAACCCACAATCTTATATCCCCGATTAGCCTGGATCTGAGCGCCCAAGTTGTCCAAATAGCGTTCAGATCCGTTTGGTAGAACGGAATCACCATTTGGGTAAAGTTGATTTTGGGGGTTCCTGTGCGAACACCGATGTACGTACACCTTGGCTTTTAGGGAGCGAATGCTCCCCCCCAGTCGATAGCTTCTATCTCCCAAACGGGGTTCTTCTAGTTGCTCGGGAAGTGGGACGGGCAGAGGTACAATCTTTGCCCGGGTTCGTGGAATCACGTGGTCGAAAATAGTTCCAGGCATTCGACCATGTACCGCTGCCTGTGTTGTACTGCTGCCTGTGTTCGGGAGACAAAATGGCCACCATTCACTGTGGCACGTGAATTCAGCTGTACAAACCCAGGGAAAGCACTCAAGTTAATGACTTAATTGCGGTCAATAGCCAGGGGTGGTCGGTGTTTGGGGAGGTATAAAAAGGTGGACCAAAGACTGTCCATTCGGGAAACAAACAAGGGGGTACGGACAACTGAACAAAAGAGGAATGAGTCTACTTCAAGGACATCACACATTAATCCAAAGTGCCCATTACAGTGCAGTGGCTTTTTGGGTACTAAAAGCACTCTACAAATGAAGTATACAATGTATAATCTATGTTAAGTTGTTTAAAATCTGGTGAGTAAAAGGTTCTAATCTATGGTAGGTGAGTGAATATTAACAGGCATTGAATGAATACCATAATCTTTAATAGCTCAGCTTTGAGGGATCTACGCATAGTTAATGTTTCTCTGTACATGAGGTGTACAAAAGGCAAATGATATTGAGCCTCTCCTGCTGTACTCATAAGGATCCCCCCCACCTCGGTAGCCCAGCTGTTGCCTCATTTATCCTAGCGCCTCCCATGCTTCCTCAATTATGTCTGGCAGCCCTCTGTGGAAGGGGTTAGGAGGGGGTTGAACTGGAAATTGAGCAGTGGAGGACATATTTAATAACATTCCTACATGTTCTATGGTTTATGTTTAGAGTGGTAACCTCAGTTTCTTTTTTTGCTACTTTTTGAATAGTTACAACTCTCTTGTCTAACAATGTGCTGTATCATTGTATACTTTGCGTCCTTTGCGTAGGACAAAAATGATACTGTAAAAAATAAAATAAAATCTATTTGACACAAATGATATTGAGAATTTTTTATTTTTTTTATTCTCTTCATGCGTTGCAGACATGGTATCACTTTTGCATGTAGACTGACATCCCAAAACTGCTCATTGAGGAGGCATTTTATATTTAAAGAGACACTATAGACACCATAACTACATTAAAGTAGTTAAGGTGCCTGGATTCTTCTGGCACTATCTCTCGCATCCCTGTCAATTACGGTTATTTTACTATTTCCCAAAGATGACGGGTTCCTCAGTGTTTGCAATCTGGCCCCCAATAACCGTTTAGCAAAGACTGGTACTGTGAGCGAAGGAAGTGTTATGACGCAGTATGACGTAAAGTGAAGCTGCTGTCCATCTTCAGCTCATCATCTTGTGAAATGGCTAGATGGTATGACGCTGGAGACAGCGTATGTATATATCAAGCATAAAGTAACTCTATGGGGGCTTAATTTGCATATCTCTACAATGCGTAGCTGCAGTGTAAGTGCTGTATAATAAGATAACCCATGCAAAATCAGGTTGGCAGGTGGTTACTCACTAGAAGATTACTCTTACTGAATTAAAATCATTAGCAAACTAAAATCCAAATTGCAGAATTCAGGCAAAAATAGCCAGGCTATGACTATAGCAGAGTAGGGAGATTTTTCCAAATCAGCTATTTTAGTCTAACTTTTTCAGTTCTGGTGTATAGTTTGGAGGAAAGACAAGACAGGAGGGATATGATAGAAACATTTAACTATATAAAGGGAATCAACACCGTAAAAGAGGAGACTATATTTAAAAGAAGAAAAACTACAACAACAAGATGGCATAGTTTTAAATTAGAGGGGCAAAGGTTTAAAAATAATATCAGGAAGTATTACTTTACTGAGAGGGTAGTGGATGCATGGAATAGCTTTCCAGCTGAAGTGGTAGATGTTAATACAGTGAAGGAGTTTAAGTATGCGTGGGATTCCTTGTAAAACGCTGATTGCTATACACTGACGAGACCTGCAGCAAACGTGATATAACAACTTGTTTATCTTTAAAAAAATTTAAAAATGAGGCATCGCGATTTTGGAATGTAACTTGATTTTGTTGACTGTTGTATCTACCCTATACTGTAAATCACTCGTACATTTCCTCCAATTTCTCTTCTGTACCCCATCTTATATGCCTTTAATAAAAGAAAGATTGACAAAAAAAAAGAAAAAAGTATGCGTGGGATAGGCATAAGGCTATCCTAGCTACAAGATAAGGCCAGGGACTAATGAAAGTATTTAGAGAATTGTGCAGATTAGGTGGGCTGAATGGTTCTTATCTGCCGTCACATTCTATGTTTCTATGTTTCTACAGTATTGGAATTAAGTGAAAACACCCAGTGTGAAAATGCATAAAAGAATAACAGTGTCTTATTTTTAAAATGTGTTTATTTTTTTCAAAAGTGTATCCTTTTTGGGATTTGGTTTATTTAGCCTGTTTTACCAGTCTCAGCTATTTAGCCATTCTGTATAATGTTTAGGCAAAGTAATGAAGGAAAAAAAAATGCCATCATGAGTGAGAAGCACTGCTTACAATTTAAACTATTTTAAGATACTGAAATCCAGTGCATTACACAGGTCACTAAAAAGACAGTAGTTGACTCCTTTTTTTCACTGTCCTTCACAACCTCTTAGTGCTTAAAGGCTAAAAAGGCAAAATACTGCAAGAATTCAGCACTGACCCTCTGAGGATTTAATCCAATCGGACTAGTTCAATGGACAAGGTCAGTCAAGTCAAGGGATTGGCTGACTGATATGATTTTTGTCATGGCTCCCAAATGTTCAGCGTTAGGAACCTGGGCATTGCACATGGGAATCCAATGATATGATAGTCTGCTTATTAAATATGACAAGTACGAAGGAATGCGTGCTCTGGAGCCTGCAAAGCTTAGCATCCTGGATATTGCCAATGCTGAAACTAAAGAGACATTTCTCTCCTTCTATACGTGTAATAACTGTGATAAGCTACAAGTTATAAACCAAAAACAAACAAACACTAAATGTCTCTTTTGTGGGAACATAATTAAACTGGAAATGTGATTCTCTTTACTTTTTTTGTATGTTTATTTTCATTTTATTGGTTTTTATCAATAAAGATACAATATAAGGTACATGGTATTGACATCAAGGGTGTTAAGTTGCACACATAACCAATGTAACGTACATCATTCCAGTAATTGGAATATACATTAGGTATCATGTCGGAGCAGTGACAGGATTGTGTATATATGCGGTAATCATATTGCATATGGCGTTTCAATGAAGTGGCATTTTCACATTACTGCGCCACTCGCTCCACCCTTCTGAGATGCCTTCTGTCTTGGTGTGGCACAAGTTATACTATGTGTGTGTTATACCTTAGGTCAGTGGTTTTTAAAGTGTACAATGGTTACATCCTTATATAGCATATTAAACATGGTAGTATTACATCAATGTAGATTTTACATAGAGAAAAGTAAACATAAGGAAAATGAACGCAAATAACATTAATAACATAAAAGCAAAGAACAGAAAAGTATTTTTGGTACATATGTCATTTTGTATTCCAAGTGTTAGTATCACGGGCATCTAGATTGCCCGGTACCTGCATCTCCTCTCATATGAACCATGTCGGTGCTGGCGTTCGCTCCCCTAATTAGCTATCTAGTGTCAGTGGTGAATGTCATAGCTCAGGTGTTGGCCCGCATCTGCTATTGTTTCCATGTGTTTGATCTTTTTCTGTCACATGATTAAGCCACGCTGCCCATATTGATGGGTATTGTGTGGCGTGACCGAGGAAAGAATATTTAATCTCTTCCATACTTCTTATACTCTCTACTCTTGAGTACCATTCTGGAATTGGGGGTGGGGGGGGGGGGTGGGAGGGTGGTGTTTGTTGTCTCCAGTATTTAGGAATAATGGCTCTGGCGGGAGATAGTAAATAATATTCAACAGATTTACGGTAGTGTTTGATATGTTTAGGGGTTAGATGGAGAAAAATTTCAGAGAAGGAGTGGGGTCTTGGGATATTAGCAACTGATGTCACTGTTGCAAATATTTGATTCCAATAACCCTGCAGAATTGTACATTCCCACCAGATGTGGGTATATGTGCCTTCTTCTATATTACACCTCCAGCATTTGTTAGGTATTGTTGGATACATTTTGTGAATTTTTTGTGGTGTTTTGTACCACCTTGTGAGTAGTTTATAGTTAGTCTCCACCATTGATATGTTCATTGCTATGTTCATGTAATTTCTGTGGGTGAGTAGAAGTATTTTGGACCAATCTGATGGCGTGAATGTTGTGTTAAGTTCCATAGCCCAGTCAGTCTTGTATTTAGGTAATGAAATACCTGCTGTCTCTTATATTAACGAGTATACTAGCGATAATGCTTTTGGGAGTGGGCGTTGTTAATTGCACCACGTTTCAAATTTAGTATACTGTGGGGTCCTAGCTGTGGGTTTCAGAGATGTTATAAATTGGCGTAGTTGGTAATACCAGAATTTGTCCATGAAGGTGGGGGTCAACATTGTGGCATAACACGGAAATGGGTTTAATCCCTTGGTCCTGAATGACTTCTATTAAGGACACATGTTGTAGAAGTGAAGGTTTAGGCCATTGAAGTCCACTTTTCCCGGTGGAAAAGTAGGGTTGTGAGACATAGGAACGAGGGGGGAAAGATGACTAGTAAGAGCATATTGTTTCACATATCTTTTCCATAAATGGAGCAGTGGGCTTATTGTGGGATGTTGTCTGTGTAGCAAGTAAGACATTGGTTCTGTCTGACAGGGTAGTGATGCTAATGTGAATTTTGTCTATTCCTGCTCTAGCGATTTCCACTGTTTGGGACTGTCCCTGTTGCACCATTCTAATATTCTAGTAAATTGTGTCGCCAGGTAATAGTGAAACAGGTCAGGAAGTGCCAGTTCTCCTCGTCTTTTTGGTATAGTTAATGTGTTGAAAGAAAGCCTGGGCCATAACTTCAAACCAGATGTAATCAGTGACTAGTTTGTGCATAGACGCAAAGAATGACGGGGGAACTCCTATAGGTAATGTTTGGTATAGATAGAGTAGGCATGGTAATATATTCATTTTAGTAATGTTAATGCGGCCTATCCACAAGAAATTAGGTTTATTCCAATCTTTTCTATATCCTATAAGTGGGGATTGAACCACTGTATGCCATTCAGACTACAGCCACGTTTAGCTCTATCAATTGTAAGATCATAGACGTTTTATTTACTTTTATGTTATTCTGGGATTTTCTGCACCATTAGCTCTCTCTTTCTGTTGAATATATGGCTGCCAAGAATACACTGATCTGACCCCATTCCAGAGGAACTAGCCCAACTCTTTGAGGTTTTATCTTCCAGCAAGTTTTACCATTTGGATTCACACTTGGACTTATATTTGAACTTTCTTTTTCTTTTTATTTGTTTGTCCTCTTTATATATATATATATATATATATATATATATATATATATATATATGTATCCAATGATCTACTCGCTGCAAAATCTTGTGGTCACTACTCTATCCTAATTCTCCTTGAACTGTCTGCGGCTTTTGACACTGTTGATCATCAACACCGGCTTCTCATCCTCCGCAATAACAGTCTACAAGATATTGCTCTCTCCTGGTGCTCCTCCTACCTCTCCCAGGGCTTTTTCAGTGTTTCTTTCTCTGGCTCTGCTTCTTCTCTCCAACTCCTCTCTGTTGGTGTCCCCCAAGGTTCAGTCCTTGGTACCCTACTGTTCTCCATCTATACTGCCACCCTTTGTAAATTCATTAGATCCTTTGGCTTCCAATATAATTTCTATGCGGATGACATACAAATCTACCTGTTCGCTCCTGATCTCTCCCCGTCCCTCTTGACTAGTGTCCCTGACTGCCTCTTTGCTATTTCTAACTGGATGGCTGCCCACTTCCTTAAACTAAACTTTACCAAAACTGAAATTCTGGTCTTTCCTCCCTCAAGTGTTGTTACTCCTGTGTCTGGCTGTCTCCAAGTCAATAGTGCTACCATCAGCTCCACCACGCAGGCTCGCTGCCTAGGTGTTCTCTTTGACTCCGAACTCTCCTTCAAGCCTCATGTTTAGTCTATCGCCAGTGCTGGTCCATTCCACTGTCCTTTCTCGCCTTGACTACTGTAATCCACTTCTCAGTGGTCTTACGTGCTCCCAACTTGCACCGTTACAGTCCATAATGAATGCGGCGGCGAGGCTCATCTTCCTGTCTGTCCGCACCTCCTACGCCTCACCCTTCTGTCAGTCCCTACATTAGCATAATGTTTATGTCCTTAAAATTCTGGTTCTTGCTTTCAAATCTCTACATAATGCTGCTCTCACCTATCTATCCTCCCTAATACACAAATATGTCCTGTCTAGGCCCTTACGATCTGCTGAAGACTTACGTCTATCTTCTGTCCGTACTCCCACCTCTGATGCTCGCCTTCAAGATTTCTCGAGGGCTGCACCGTTCCTGTGGAACTCGCTTCCCTCCTCCGTTAGATGCTCACCCAGTCTCCACTCCTTCAAAAAATCATTGAAAACCCACTTCTTCATAAAAGCGTATAAATCAAACTGTTAATGGCTCCCAATTGATTCCTCTTCTGCAACTGTCATTAGTCTAATACTATCCTTACCTTTTTGTGTCACTATACCCCACTCCCTCAAGCATGTAAACTCATTGAGCAGGGCCCTCAACCCCTCTGTTCCTGTGCGTCCAACTTGTCTGGTTACAACTACATGTCTGTTTGTCCACCCACTGTAAAGCGCTGAGGAATTTGATGGCGCTATATAAATAATAATACAATAATAAATATATATATATATATATGTATGTATATATTAAAACACACCTCTGTTTTTATAATTTATGGCGCTACCTTTATCCCCCCCTGTTTTACTTATCCCTGTTGTTTATAAGGCTTAGAGGGAGCCTTATGTTTTAAGGTGTGTCACCTACTCTAATTTTTATATATATATCTTTTAGTTTGGTGTTTTAGCGCTGATCCTTTTTTATCCTCTTGTACATCTCCCAGCTTATTGCATACCTCCAAACTGCCCCTATGTAGGAGGATAGTCAATATGTTGAACCCAAATCCATGTGTCCCTCTTTTCTAGGAGCACGATATTGTTGGTGTGTCAGCGTTTATAGCAGAGCTCCACAGCAATAATACTCCCAGTAATGTGTCTTTAAACTACAAGAAAAAGGTGTTTGGAAATTAGTCTGCATAAATATGAAACATTGTTCTTGTTCTTAATTAAATTTTAGTTGCTTAAATTTTTTTAGTAAGTCACCTAAAATCTCTCAGAACATCTCGTCCCCTTGCCACCCCCCACTCACACAACCAAAAATGAAAGTGTCCCTCTTTGTCCGTTTAGAATGTTGGTGTGACTTATTTAACTGAACAGATTGGATCGGCCAGAGATCTTCAGACTACTGTGTATGTAACGTTCTTTTGTTGGTGTCCTGGAACAATGGAAGATTAGAGGGCAAAAGATGAGCACTGGCCCCAAATCAGGACGGTATTGTATAAATTGGGGCACTTTGGTGCTTTGTGAAGTGAAGGTTCTCCTATTTCTATATTAATTCCATAAATTTTAGCGTTACACAGATTTTATGTTACTATATACATATTTCCACGCAACATTGCAAAAGTTCCCATGAGATTTGGATTCCATGTATAATGTTTTCTAAGACACATGTCAATTTCCCATGTTTCTGGGCAAAATAAATATGATATCCTTGCAGTATATATTAATACCTTGATTAGTTAGTTGAATAATTTACCTACTTCAGCTTGTAATTACTACATAGGAGAGGACAGCACTTTTTATATAATGCCCATCTACATTAATTATTATTGGTATTTATATAGCGCCAACTTATTCCACAGCGCATAAGTATTGAAAAATGAAAACTGAAAACCATTGTAGATCTGGTAAACACACTGTCACCTCTTGGTTATTGACCTCATGGTTACTTTACAGGAACAGTTTGTTCAGGAATGTTTAGCAGAGTGTAAGAAAGTAATTTTAGTAAACTTAATTTAATGAACTAATGAAACTGGAAGAAAAAATAAAAGCATTTTTAAAAAATGTTTATTCTTCTCTAGCTGTAAGCGGGGCGAGGAAGAGTCTTGTAAAAAGTTGTTTGCACAGGTGACAAAAAACAAGCTCAAACCAAATATGGCATTGAAAAGGTTAATACCCTGGGGCTGGCTGCAATCAGTCTGGAAGCTTGCATCTCTAATACCTTCCTGTGTTAATCCTTTGAGTGTCTGGGAGGTCTTCTTAAAGGCAAAATAGCAACCCCCCCCCCCCCCCAGACTGGTATTTAAAGGGATTTGTCATTAACAAAATGTGACAATGTCAGCTGCAGCTAAACTGTTAAGTGTAACTTATACATTGTGATTGTGAAATCTCCAGTAAATGTATGTTTAGTGTTGCATAAAAGTAAAATTCTCCTTCAGTGTGTTCCCCAATGCACTCCCATGATGCTGTGTGTGCACGTGGGCGCTCCTATAGTGTAAATCCTTATATACAAAAGTCTACTTAAATCATGATTGAATAATATGTGCAATTTCATGAGTGTAAATCAATTTGTCCCTCTTTTCTATCATTATACCTCTGTTCTAGGAGCTCCCTATTGCTGGTGTGTCTGAGAGATCCAATGCAATACAATAATAATGTGTCTTTAAACGGACACTAAAGGCTCACAGACCACATCTCATTGAAGTGGTCTGGGTGCACTGCCTCTGTCCCCAGAGCTGGTCCTGGGTGGGTGCAGACCACCCAGGTGCTCTGTAGATAGGCAAGGCGTGCAGCGCTAGGCTCCATTCCCCTCATGTTAGATCCTGCCCCTCTTTATAAGCCTTGCCCCCTTCACGACGGCGCCAGGTAGAGCAGAGCTTGAAGGCAAAAGTTGCAAGCTGACAAGCTGTTTGAGGCGCCATCGAAAAGAGGATGGATCCTAATGAGAGGGGTGGGACCTAACATGAGGGGGCAGAGCCTTGCAAAGCACACCCTGCCTATCTACAGGCAACCTAGGCAGTCTGAACACACCCAAGGTCATCTCAGCCTGTCCCCCTTAGCCCTGCAATGTAAAACAAAGCAGTTTTAGAGAAACTGCAATGTTTATATTGCAGGATTAAGACTGCCTCTAGTGGTTGTCTACCAGACAGGCACTAAAGGCGCTTCCTGCTGTTTCAAGGAGACACCATGAAATGACACTGGTTGTCCTCACACTTTGCAAGAAGATGTCCAGCATTCTCAGAATCCACACTATGGGGAAGGCCTAATGCATGCGTGGTGCTTACTTCAGTGCTGACATCATAGGAGGCAGAGGCAGAGCAGGCGCCAAGAGACATTGGCACTGGAATCAGGTTAGTGAATAAAAGGATTCTTAACCCTTTCAGATCCGCAGGTGGGAAGGTTTTGGGGTTGGAGGTCAGAGGAACACGTTTGTGTTAGGAATGCAGCTTTATTCAATAAAGATATTTGAAGAAGGAATACAGCATGGTATTTCTAACACTGTAGTGTTCCTTAAAAACTACAATATATGTGTTTAGAAATCACTCTGTAAATATGATACTGTGTTCTTGTTCTAAATTGTATTTTAGTTGTAAAAAAATGTTATTAGTAAGCCATCTAAAATGTCTCAAAACAGCCCTGGTCACACCTCCAGCTACACTCCTAAAATAAAAATGTCCATCTTGCCCATATGGAATATTTGGAGGTATGCCGATCTTTTTACTGGATATCACTTCCAATGGGTTTATTCCATAAAGCTGACTGTGACTATGACTCTTCAAACTTTAGAACAAAAAAAAATCTGTGTTTTAGAAAAAAAAAATCCAACTACTATTTTTTTTTTCTTATCACGACCCAGTTATATTGGCCTTTATTAAACAATTCAACTCACTATTTAGGAAATATTCCCCTCTAAATAAGGAGATATTTAAGCGTGCCAGTAAAATATATAAATATATATATACACACACACACACATACATACATACATAAACACACATGCATACATGCATACACGCACACACACGCATACACGCGCACACACACACACACACACACACACACACACACACACATACATACATATTAAAAAAGCTGTCAGGAACTCAGGTTGTGACTGTATAAATTGGAAATATTTAAGCGTCGGTTTAGATTAAAAGGCTGTCATTTGGCAAGGTCTGCTTGTAAGAGTCTGAAATAGTTCAGAAGAATTGCCGTTTAACAATTCACTTTGAAAAGTCGACTACTGCATGACAGGCTTAATGAAGGTATATCATCTATCTTGGGCAAACTTTGCATCAATACAGCGTTTTTCAAGAATGAGGTTCCCTCTTGAAACTCATGTGGCAGGATTTAAAAAAAAAACAAAAAAAAAAACATGTACACAGAAAAAAAAACAACTCGTTAATTATGTAATCATTTATCTTTCTTGCATAAAATAAAACTTTTGTCAGAGTTGTGTTGGCTCTGCTAATGAACATTTACTAATCTGGATTAACCCTTTTAAAAACAGGAACATGTGTACAGCTAATGTCAAAATAATTCTGGAATAATTCAGGATTTATGATTGAAAGATGCTGTTGCTGTTCTTTCACTAAGAGATAATTAAAAGAACAATCGTAATATGGTCTTGTGCAAGATAGTTACTGTGGCGAAAGTAACCTCGCCATTGGCTTTTGGAGGAGCCTGTTCGCCAGCCTCCTGCCCTGTGACTATAGCCCCTGTAATAAACTATGGATAAAGACACTTTGTGAAGCAGCACTTCGAACTCATGAAGCGTTTCAAAACAGTCGGCTGGCATTCGAACACGTAGCGGTGGCCATCTTAAGCCACGAGCACAATGAGCGGTATTTGGTCATCGAGTATATGGAACTCAAATCGGACACTCGACGACGCTAAACACATACCTTTCACTGATGTTCAGCTATTCGAATGGGAATCGAACGGCGCTCGGTGGGAATAAACTCCTGAACGAGAGACATAAACTGAGCCTACTCCCAAAGCTATACGTTCGGTATTGTATATGCTACTTTGAATCCCTGAAGTAGACCGACCACACAGCCTGATTTCCTGGAACTCTTTATGGATAGTAATTTTGTGTGTGGTCGGTTAAAATAAGACCTCCACGGAAATCCCGAACCCCTGAACCGATCTGGGTGATTTTTGGATATGTTGTTCACCCACATCAGGTATATCAGAGGATATAATGTTTATAGGGCTTACATGAGTTTTAGGGGTACTTTAGGAGGTTTTCTGCCTGGAGATAATTGAGTTAATACAGTATCTGACTCAATTATCTCCCAGGCAGAGGGGAGGGATTGTATGTTTGTATATGGGAGTGTCATGTATTTAAACATTGTTGTTATTGGTCTGTGACTTTATACCGTAGTTCCACACAAGGTACAGGTGGGGGTGCCCTTTGCATGGGGACTTGCATAAAAGGCCAGTGTGGATACCAATAAATCAGTTTGTGCTTACCCTCAACATAGAGCCTTGTCTCATGTGTGGGGGAAACGGCTGAATCTACCCTGTGGGTTGCTATATCACTATACTCCCCTGGGATTATAATCACTAGCTCTTATTAGAGCTGTTCCTGCGATATTCTCTGGAGTAGGAGATGTTCACCCACTGGAAGCTGGATCCTGGTCCAGCTTCCAAAAAAGCTGCAATGCTGGACGTGGGGACTACGGTGCTGATGTTGTCTGGTGGAGTGCTTGGAGTCCTCGGTGAGCACTAGGAGCATCGGTTGGCGGAGTCACTCGGTCGGGGTGCCAGGTGGTCCGTCACAGCTGCCTGCAAAAATATAGGTTTTAAAGGAGTAGTCCAAGCACCATAACTCTTTTGGGGTGGTTTGACAAAAACCAGGGCCCTTCACAGCACCAATAGCCTGGTTCCTATGCAGCTCTCTGATAATGTGGAAATTACACATTCGCAATGTCAGTGTGAATGTGTCCATCCACAATGTTGGATCACCCCCAGCTCATTCAGCCTATCATTGCTGAACAAGAATACCTCCTCTTTTCACAACGGTTTATGGAAGGTGTGTTTATTATAGTATAGTGCCATGAAATCTCCTGCCATGCATGCTATTTTTTATCTCCTACTCCCAAAACCTTCTTGCACTAGCTGAAACCTGGCTCTCTTTGTCTGACACTTCTACCCCTGATTTTCTCTCCTCTGGTGGCCCAAAATAAACTTTCTACCCCAGGTGTGATGCTAATGGTGGTATCATGGGATTCTTGTTCTCCCCTCACTGATCCTTTCATCTCTTACCTCCCTGTACTTTTCTCTCCTTTTCCGAAGTTCACTCTATCTACCCTCTCTACCAGCATCACCATCATCTATTGTCCGATTGATTTTCCACTACTTTTTCTTGACCATTTCTCTACTTGGCTACCTCACTTTCTTTCTTCTGATATCATTGGTGACATTCAACATAACAATTAACCAACCTAATAACTCAGTTGTCTAAAGATTTCTATCAATAACTACTTCCTAGGGCCTAAGTTTAAGCCTAAATGTCTCTTTCACTAATTTCTGTAACACCCCTTTCCCTCTGTCTGATCACCATCTCCTAACATCTCCTTTATTGTCAATATGCCCCTCACCCAGCATCCTAAACCCAAGTTACTCCGGCTTACCAGAAGTCTAAACTCACTCAACATCCACTATTTCCCATCTACTCTCTGCTCTCATCCCCATTCAACTTTCTTCTGTCCATCTCAAGCCATCTACTTCTCTAACACTGTCCATACTACAACCTAGAATAGGCAGCCCCAATCAAAGCCTGCTCCAAGCGGCAATTATGCAATCAACCCTGACACACCCAGTACACTTGTTATCTTTAAAGTTATACCTGGCACCAATCTAATAGCCCACGTTTTGTCATGTAACTTTACTGAAAAATTCTGAACAACATTTCCCATCCTCCCTCCCCCCTGCTTCTTGAACTCTGCATCCCATTCTATCCACAGCTCCTCTTCTACTGTGAATAGTGAACAGATTCAGGTGTCTGTAATTGGTACCCTGTTTGAAATCTTATTCAGGTCTACCCATAATGCAGAGCAGCCATGCACTCAAAATTATTTCACTCTTGGGTGTTGGCATTGGCTACAATACTCCGCTCTGATGTATAAACAAAGCAAACAGAAACAGCTACTTGTGCAAAATCTAATGCAAACGTTTTAAAAACAAAAGTGTTTTGGACCACTCTTATGGTTAATAGAGTGTAAGCTCACCTGCCAATGTCAAGGCAAACATCTTAGAATGAGTCCTACAATAACAATTCAACTGGCTGTTTTTAACATTAAGGCAAAATCTCCAGTGAGACAAAAGGATTTTCTTATCAAACCCTATTAACAAGTTAACTTTTAGTAGGGAACACATTGGTGGAGTAGGAAGTATCATATTAATTACTAACTAGACGGTGAAGAAGCAGAAATAAAGATATAAATTAGTCTTGTGCTCAAAAAACAAAATGCATAACTACGTCACTTTCACTAAGCCAGTGAAAATAAATTAAACACAGAATGTGATGGCAGATTAGAACCATTCGGCACATCTAGTATGCCCAAGTTTCTAAATACTTTCATTAGTCTCTGGCCTATACCTAGGATATTATGTCTATTCCACGCATGCTTAAACTCCTTCACTGTGCTAACCTCTGCCACTTCATCTGGAAGGCTATTCCATGCATCCACTACCCTCGCAGTAAAGTAATACTTCCTGATAATATTTTTAAACCTTCGACCCTCTAATTTAAGACTATGTCCTCTTGTTGTGGTAGTTTATTCTTTTTCTGTGTATGTTGTTCTACACATTTAAAAGTTATTTGACAATCATCATGTATAGGACAAATATTTGCTCTTGCCTGTGAAAATCCATCATTCTTTTTGGACGGTCAGGTTCTCTTTAAGATCAGTCAACCTTATCACCCTTTCCTATATCTAGGTCAGTGGCTCCAGCTCTGTAAATCACAGAAAACGTTAAAAAAAACCATTTGAAATGGAGGGACAGTTACTCGATCTGTCCTGTGATATGAAAATACATTTTGCGGTGTCAGTCAGCAGTGGGTGCATTCATGTGAAATCTTCCCAGACAGACAGCGACAGCTAACTGGCCCCTAGAAAAAAAAAAAAAACAACAAAAAAACACCATTTATGTTGAGAGTTAAAACGGACCTCCTAGTCTTTGTAAATCCATGCAGAAAATATAATATATACCTGCCTTTTATAATTAATCAAATTATCCCTAAGTTTAACATTGCCTGAAGGCCAAAAAAACATTTTGCACTGTGAAATCCCTCATGCCGCACAGTCTGAGAGCAAGACGGATTTAATTGCTGTGATAAGACCACAAGAAAGGGCAGGTTTGCATTAAATTTATAACCACATCTACTGAAGGATGGCTTTAATCATATTTCAACTGGCCACCACTTGCTAATTAAAGGGAAAGTGTTCTCATTAGTAATTATCCTAGAATATCACATCTCAGCTTATCAGAGACAGAGAGACCAGTTTAAAGTGTTATATTTATCTGTTCTTTCAAAGTCTGCTAAAAAAGTACAGAATACAGCAGAGACCTGTCAGTGCTGAATGAACAGCAGTGTTGGTGTACAACATAATTTCAATCTCTTGGAGTACAAAGGACGCATGTAAGACAACATTTCATATACAATGAAAGAATCACTCCTAATTGCCATAATTTGATGTAGTAGTTGTGTTGTCCAGAGTCCCCTAGTTTTATTTTAAACTCCTTGGCACCCAGAAAGTGCTCATTCTCCGCCGCAATAGTTTGACGTAAAGCAGAGGTGCACATAGACTGTTAGCCATCTGACCTCTACTTTAAGGGACAACTGACATTGACTTTTCACTTCTCGTTTTTGAAAAGTTTATTAGATTTAATGAAACATAATGATATTTTTAAAATGATGTATAGTGATTTTTTGGGGGGGAGAAAATGTCACTGTTTATCTGTCTGAGCAGCCATGTTTTGTCAGACTGCACTGTTAACCTGCCAAGTGCTGCTCACCCTACTGTGACTGCTGCTGTGAGTTTTCTATGTTAAACAACAGCAGCAGGCAAGTTAGGTTGAGTAGCACTTGGTCAGGTAAGAGTAGTGTCTTGACCGACATGGCTCCTCAGCCAGGTAAAAAGGGACATTTTCTTAAAAAATCAACAGACATCATTTAAAAAAAAATGATCATTAAGTTTCATTAAATGTAAAGAGCTGTTAAAAATTGAGAAGTGGAAATTTGATTACAGTTGTCCTTTAATTTGTTAAAGTTATGTTGTTTAGACTTTAGAGTATCTGTGTAGAATATTAAAAGTGTCAGTGCAATATTATGTTTAACTTTATAAGCATAACATTTATATGGTGTTGAGAATGTAGCAATTCCATGTCCGATACAGTGTGTGAGATATTTTGAATATTAGGATCTGTAGAAAAACTGTGAAATTGGGACAAAATAAGACAACTGATAATTTATTAGGTCAGTTGGGAATAAGCTTGTTTTAGTCAGAAAAATGTATTGGTCATTGGAAAGCAGAAAAGTGTACCCCATTCACCTCCCAGAGTATTGGTGGGGTTGTGGCATAGCAAGTAAGATGACTTAATGTTAATTGTAACAACCTCCAACATTGCTGGGGTTATTTACTTATGAGTTTGTAATTTCCCAGTGCTAACTTTTAATGAACAACCTTTGGTAACATGGAACCTGCTGACATGAAAATAGATGACGGCAAGATATCAACAGATGACGGACGGATGTGCAAAGAGTGCAAAGACGGGCAGACAGATACAGAGAAATACAGAAAGTGCAAAGACGGACAAAAAGACACAGACACAGAGACGGACAGGCGGACACAGAGAGTGCAAAGACAGACAGATGGACAGACAAACACAGAGTGCAAAGATGGACAGACGGACAAACAGACACAGAGAGTGCAAAGACGGACAGACGGACAGACAGACACAGAAGAGTGCAAAGAATGACAGACGGACACAGAGTGCAAAGACGGACAGACAGACAGACAGACACAGAGAGTGCAAAGACGGACAGACGGACAGACACAGAGAGTGCAAAGATGGACAGACAGACACAGAGAGTGCAAAGGTGGACAGACAGACAGATACAGAGAGTGCAAAGACGGACAGATCGTTTCTCCATGTTAAGGTTGTTTTGCACACTGCACTCAAAAGTTTCTTGTAATTGTCCTATTTATAGGTACATCCCCCCTCTCATAATATTGTAAAGTGCTACGGAATCTGTTGGTGCTATATAAATGGCAATAATAATAATAAATGAAAACATTACATATTAACTTCAGACAGCTGTCTCTCCTAGTAACCTTAACTTTCCCAAAAGTATAATTAGTCATATTTGTACTTTATAAATAGCCACATCACCTAACAATGCTGATAGAGAGACAATACTAGACCGGCGACCGCTCAATATACTTCCAAAGAGTAAGAAACAAAACAAAAAATAAATAAATAAAGGGGAAATAACAGATAATTAGGTCATTGCAGAGTATTTAAGCAAAAGGTGTCTAGACTTTTTTTTTTTATTGCCGTTGTGGTCTTTTTTCCCTTCTCCCTTAGAATTTCAGGGTGGTCACATTACTGCCTTTGCCCTAGCAGGTAGACTCAAGCCTGGATCAAGGTGTGGCATTCTTTCTTTGATGTTGGTGTCACGCTCGGCTGAATCTCGATCCCTTTGGCTGCCGTTAAGTCTGTTGTCGTGGGAGACCAGGTAAAACCTGCAGATTCTGTTCTGCCTCACAATCAATTTGGCACTGTCTTGTGGGAACTGTCTCTCTTCCTATTTGACTCAAAAGGGAGCTTGATGGTCACCCATTTACTTTTTACCTCAGCATAAGAGGGCAAGCCATTCAAATTCACACCCAATGGTGTTTCATTACATAAGAAGAGGTGACTGTTTTCTGAGGTGGAATGATAAGTTAAGACCCATTCAGTTTATGTCTGTACTGCAAAACAGGATTATTGTATAGTCTATCAGAAGGTGCCATTCATGCAATCCCAGTCTAATGGTTTTTATTTGTGTTGTTTGTTTTTTGCAGGGGTTGGGGGGGAAGGGGCACAAAGAAACCACAAAACACTTGCAAGTACCTATAGTTCATAAAACACACTTCACTGCCATGCAAAGGCTTCGATAACATAAAAGAGCAAATGCAAAAGAAAGAAAGCCCTTTTCAAAATATAGAATAGGGTCTATGACTGTTACTCTGCTATGGTGTAAAATATTTGTACTGATATTTTGACATCAATTTATTGATACACTGTTTGCCTTTTTTATTTATTTATTTATTTATTTTTTTAATAAAAGAGCAACAGTTCACCTGATTGCAACTAGACTACACAATATATATGTATAGGGAGGTTAATGGTTATTGTTAGAGTACTGCAAGGGTAATGTGCAGAACAAGGGTTAGTGTTTATTGATAGTCTAGTACAGGGATAGGCAACCTTCGGCACTCCAGATGTTGTGGACCAAAAGGTTGCCTATGTCTGAACTCATGGTAATGTAAGAGTTTGGTGTTATAATGTGTAGTGGGGTTAGTTACAGCCTGATCTAGTGGTAATGATGTTAGGAGAACCCTTGTGCCTTTTTACCACTGTGCAACAGTTTGCCCTCTTGCTTGGCTCCCTCTGAGGATCTTTCAAAAGCAGCTTAACCGCAGAACTTCATAGATGCCGATCCTGGCACACATTAATTGGTTGATAACATCTGCTAAATTCTCTCAGCCAATGAATAACCTTCTGTGCATAGAATATGCACCTAATTGAAAATAGCCAGCACAGAACTCTTGTTTTTGGCCTGGCTAATGACGTACTGTTGACGCCACTAGAGGTGATGTTGCATACTTAAATATCAAATTACTGAAGTTGCCATGGTGCCTGGAGTAACCCTTTAAGGTGAGGAATTTGCTATAAGGGCAGCACTAGGCCATACTTGTATCGGTGCTGCCTGAGATTAGTAGGAGTTTCACTCCCACTGACAGTTAACTTGACAGTGTAATTCTGACTAATCTCGGCAGACTGGAACATGTATCTGCTAATCTCTCCAAGATTAGGGAAGACTGCACATAGTTGATCCGAGCATTATCACTCATTCATTATGGGACATAATTGCACAGTGAGATGAGGTTAGAAACATGAGTGCCTATTAAAATAAAATAATATGAAAATATTCATAATTGTGTCCCCACACTTCAGGACACCCTTCTCACCCATGGGCTGAAGTTTTTAATATTCCAGCCGTGCCGACCATTGTCTTTTGACTGGCGGCAGCCATATTGGTGTACCCTGTGGTCCTGCTTTGTCTGCCATCTTGGTGTACCTTTATAAACACACTACCCCCTTTTTTCCCCTTCCTCTTTTTTCAATTTAATTTTTTATGTATTTTACTTTAAAATGTATTACATTTATTACTGCACAATTGCATATCATAATCTCCTTCACTGCTTTATAGTACCTTGTATTTTAAAATTGAAAACTTGTTTGTAGCTGACTACCTGTAAGTCACATGACCCTTTCATTATTAATTGTGGAGGCTATTTATACAGGACCGGTCCTAATATACTGTAACACTTTGAAAAAGTCCCTTTGGATGAAACACGTTAGTGTTTTTATGTTATGGTTTTATTATCTGTGTTTTAAATAAAACTATTTTTTACCTTACCTGGACCTTTCTGATTTAATCCATGAATATTTTATCCGGAGGAGTCACAGTTTCTACCTCCTTGGTGGGGAGGAAAACACCTACGCTACACAGGATTGAGCAAAAAACAAATTTTTGCTCTCCTTTTGTGAGTATACCACCTTTTATTTTGCTTTTATAACAACAAAACAGAGAGCACTATTTTTCTGCTTTTATTCTCATTTTATGTACTTGGTGAATATCTGTGATACTGGAATTTAGAGGAAAATACCTGTGAACGCTCGACACTCTGACACTTGACCCTGACCTACCATCTACAAGGAACCAAGCTGAGCGACATTTCCATAGGCGGGGATCATACCACCCAGGCGCATATATCTGGAGCTGAACATAAGCTCCAGAAATTTGTAAGTGGCATTTTTCTTATTTTACCTCACCACCTATAAAATATACTACACTATATTATGTGTTCTGTCCTCATATTTTCCATACTGACTAAGCACCATAAGAGTTTGAGGACACCCTGTCACGTATTCATCCTCACCTTATGGCATTTGCTGTGGAAATTGCCTTCCTGGCAATAATGGAGGTGCCGCTCAGTAGTCCTGCACCAGTGTACCTGCCTTCTGCAGCATGTCGGTGGACGCCGGCCGCTACGGATCCACACCATATTGTATCCCCACATCCGCCCACGGTTCCTTTTACTCATCGCCTTGTCGTGGTTTCCCTTTGCTGGTTATCCAAGAGTGTGTTCCTGTGCGTATTATTCTGGTTTTTGACTTTGGCTTCGTTTTGACTTCCCTGATTTCTGGTATCCTTGACTTCTGGCTTTCCCTCATCGTTGTGTCTCCTTCTGTATCCCTGAACTCGGCAAGTATTCTGACTATTCTTGGGCAGGACACAGGACACACTCTTCACACATAAACTAGCCAGGGCTGTCTTTAATGCGGGGCAAACAGGGCAGCTGCCCCGGGCCCAGTTACTCAGGGGGGCCCAAAGCAGCTGCCCCGTGGGCCCTGCTGCCCTCTACTATTTTTCTTTTTTCTCCCCAATACACTAAGAAGGCTCACCGGGTGGCCCATGCACTGACGGCCACCCGGTGGGGCTTTGTAAGCAGGAGTCCGGTCGCACGCTGTGTCCCTTTAACAGCGCGACCTGCCCCATGCTTTTCGGCAGCACTGGGTGGAAGTGACGGCCGCGCGTCACTTCCTCCCAGTGAAAACATAGAGCCGCGCGGGAGAGATCAAGGAGGCAGTGAGGAGGGGGGCTGGGCTGGGAAAGCCAGCCCCTAACTCACAACAGCCTCAGCCACCACTCTGGACACCATGGAAGGTAGGTTAAAAGTGTATTTTGTGCATGTGTGATTGTATGTGAATGTGTGTCAGTATGTCTGTCAGTGTGTGTGTTAGTATTTGTCAGTGTGTGTGTGTGCGTGTCAGTATGTCTGTCAGTGTGTGCGTGTGTCAGTATGTCTGTCAGTGTGTGTGTGTGTGTTAGTATTTGTCAGTGTGTGTGTGTTAGTATTTGTCAGTGTGTGTCAGTATGTCTGTCAGTTTGTGTGTATGTCCATCACTAACGCAGTCAGTGGATGTTTCTGTGTGTGTCAATATGTCTGTCAGTATGTGTCAGTATGTCTGTTACTGTGTGTGTCAGCATGTCTGTCACTATATGTGTGTATCCGTATGTCTGTTTGTGTCCGTATGTCTGTCTGTGTGTGTTAGTATGTGCGTGTCAATATATCTGTCAGTGAATATATGTATGTCAGTATGTTGAATGTATGAATACGTATGTCAGTATGTTTGTGTGTACGTATCAGTATGTCAGTGTATATGTTTGCGTAAGTATGTCTTGTACCTCTCTACTTTAGTTCCCCCACTGTGTCATGGTGAAATGTGTGATTGCCCGCCAGGGAGTGAGGGCTGGTGGGGGGAAAGGGGGGGCAGAGTACAGGGGGCCCAAGAAAATTATTTGCCCAGGGTCCAATTAATATTATAGACGGCTCTGAAACTAGCTAAAGTTCTGGAGGGTTCGAGAGTGTTTCTTTAAGGTGTAGTGTATTGCCCAGACCAGCACATGTTGGAAGGAATAAAAGTAAAGTGTAGTGGGCAGCCACACAAGCAATGATTTAACATCCTAAAACATATAGCTGGTCAGTGAATAGATAGATTGAAAGATTTTCCTGCAAGATGACGAGTGCTGCAATGGAGGTGAGCAAAGACACAAATATATCCTTGATCACAAATCCAATGTGCAGCATCCCACAATGTCTAGTGTGTGATTGTACACCAGGCAACGTGAAAGAATTATGTAATCCATCGTTTGTAGATAGGTATCCATATATGCCACCCCATGAGGCCAAATTCATAATTTTGCCATATAACTTGAAGCACACAGACTTTTGGCATCAAGGTGGATTTGACATGTGCCAATATATATACAAATAAATATACAAAAGAACACTGCCCGAAAAATCTGGAAAATTAATACACTCTTGTGCATACCTTGATTTTTTTTTATGAAACAGTGTATTTAATACAAAATGGCCATATGGTGTTACCTACATACTGGTAGGGGGCAGAGAGGAGGTGTTTTGTCATCACCAGTGACAAGCATGTCCCCTCTCAAAGTGAGCATGTTGCTACAATGCTCTTCCAGGGCAGACCATGCACAGAGCCCTATTGAAGAGCTCTTTCATGTTCTGCATGATGTAATGACACACTTGCATTGTGTTTGCTTGTGACTTGTCTCTGGTGTCTCCATAGGTGGGATACCAGAGGGCAAAAAGCCAGGAAAGAGTATTGTGCATGTGTTTGGAGACTGCATGTGGGATTCTGTGTGGAGTGAGCTGATTGTGGTGTGGTGTTTTGTGTAAATAGGTCAGTTTCAGTTGTGTTGTGTTTGTGGTGTAAAACGTGTGGATAGGTCAGTTTCAGTTGTGTTGTGTTTGTGGTGTAAAATGTGTGTAAAACGAGAGAGTGTTTGTGTATAGGGGTCTAACGTTTTGAGGGGATGCAGCGAGTGTATAAATAGGGACTGTAGTGTATGTGCGTATAGGGATTGTAGAGAGTGTGTGTTTAGGAAATGCAGTGTGTGCACTTTTTCATACAGGGGTCTACTGTGTGCAAAGCGGATCCAGAGAGGGTAGTGAAGTGTGTGTTTAACACGGATCTATTTTGTGTAGGGGATCTAATGTGTGTGTAGGGGATCTAGTATTGTGTAGGGAATCTAGTGTGTGTAATAGAGGATCCAGAGGCTGTATAGGGGATCTTGTGTGTGTTTGTGTAGAAGATACAGAGTGTGTGTAGGGGATCCAGAGTGTGTATAAGGGATGTAGCGTGTGTTTGTCTGTAATGTTGTGTAAGTGGTGCAGCGTATGTAAAAGGGATGTAGTGTGTGTCTCTGGAATTTAGTGTAAGTAAGTGGTAAAGTGTGTGTATAAGATATGTAGTGTCTAAAAGGGATCTAGTGTGTAGGAGTGAAGTGAATGTGAGGGGTGCAGTATGTGTGTGACACTGTAAAACCTGGTGGTCTGGTGGTGAGTAAACTCTAGTATGCAGCTCTTCAAGCTAGAGTTCACTCTCGTGAGAACTGACATGTCGGAGCGTTGCCATGGTGACCTTGCGAGAGAAACTTTCAGGAAGTGGCAGAGCTGCAGGTCCTTCTCTCCCGTCTCTGGATTTCAGTGCCTGTGGGCCGGTGAGGGAGATCTTTGATCTCCCCACTGACCCGTCATGGCACACAGCAGGGCCGGCGCTTGAATAGTTCTGGTTCTGCATGGGCCAGCAGAGGAGATGGCCATCGCTGCCCACCAGCATTTGCTCGATTTGACAGATGGCCAGTCTGGGCCTGCCTACATGTCAAGGGTCTTTTTAATTAACTCTATGAAACTACAAATATTGAGTATGTTTCACTGTGTTTCAATGTTTGGGTTTTTTTTATATGTAGATTTTTGGTCCTGACCATGATTTATGAACAGCTGAGGCCCTATTAGAACTGAAGAGAGTAGCATTTACATTGGATGATCAGTTTAAATAGTAAGCAAACCATTTAGCATATGTATACCCCATGTTAAAGAAAAACAATACTGTTGGTCTTTGAAACAACAGGTAGTATAGAATGGCTCTGGTGCAATGAAATCTCTTTTTTTTTCACTTGATCCAGTTGATTTTAAAGGAACACTTCCAGCTTGAAGTTGTTATCTGGGCAGGAGTGTTTAAGCACCATCTTACCTTGAATGGTTAAACGGTTTTGCAACGGTTTATCCCTGAAGTTGACCCATTTCTATTCCTTCTTCCTGGCCGCCTCAGTATGAGGAAGGTTTGCCGAGCAGTCTATGTTCAGCTAAGAGCATTAGCTGATGCTCTCAAACTATCACCGACTGCCTATTGAGAAAACCAGTAAGTACAATTTCTCCAGATACTGTAGAGAAGGACAGTGAAGAACAGCAGTGTCGACTGCCAGTGGTCCAACTTCAAGGTTAAATCATTATAAAAATAAAAAATGGTTTTCCAGTGGTTTAAACCCTGAAGATAAAATGTTGACCAGACACTCCCGTCCCATAACAACTTCAATGAGTTGGTTTCAAACTGAATATAATGAGTTTTGTCTATTTTGTATGAATCAAGTTCTCTGATTGTACTGACTTTTTTGAAAAGAAAAAGATCATCTAAGATGTCAATTCCATTCAAAAATACAAACAAATTAATTTATTGTATTTTTTTTTGTAAGGGGGGGGAGGGGAGGGGGAAACATTTTAAAACTTTAGAATTATTTAGCCAATTTTCACAAGACATTTTTTATCTTTATTTTTAAGAGAAATTTCACCTATCCCTAGAGGGAACAGCGCTGAAAATACAATTCTCCAAGTTGTGGTGTGAGTATAAAAAAGGCTCAAGAGAGATGCTTTCAAATAATAAGTGATTCCTAATGGCTTCTTCTATGGAATGATGCTTCTCATCTGATCAAATTTGCTTGACCCTATGGCACTTAAAAGGTTAACCCGCTGTGAAGAATAACGCCGTCACGCATTTGCTTTCGCCTTCCAATAAGATAGAGCTTATTGCCATATAGAATTTGGCTTTCTTGGCCTGTGAATAATTCTGGCCGTTTAGAGCAGATTTAAATTAGTTACAGGGATAGGGATGGTGGTTTTTATATCATTAATTTAACTTTAATTAGCTGAATCTGTTAGAGTACATGTAACAAAACAGAGATATTTGTGTCACCGAGTCAGATCATCGTTGCTCTGGTAGACAGAATTCATTTTAAATCCCCAAGTAAAAAGGATACACAATGTCACCTGTTTCCAGAAAAGCGATTTTACGTTCAAAAGTTAACTTGCTGGCTTCTCTCTCCGTCAGATCTGCCACTAGTCCCGTGGGACCGTTAGTCAAGCACCTTTTTCTTTTTTTTTTTCCAGAGTCGACACGACCAATACAGTCATTCTGTGTTTCTAATAATTCAAACTAATGACACATTTAAGAAAGAAAATAATTGCTCTATTTTAAATATTTAACCTTTTCATTGCATTCGAATGTTGCGATCAAATTGCTAACACAGATAAAAAAAAATGTTCTGAACTATTTCTTAGTTAAAACATTGCTAAACACAAATACACACACCAGCCAAGCCATAAGACTTGTTTTTCCCACAGAAATCTCACTTAACCCCTTAAGGACCAAACTTCTGGAATAAAAGGGAATCATGACATGTCACACATGTCATGTGTCCTTAAGGGGTTAAACAGTGCGCTCACTACTGCAAGGGATTCTGGGTAGGCGTATGCAATCCACAATCTTGTTTTCCTCCACACTTTTTTCCCCACCACAACTCTTTTGGTATGAACTATTTTTTTATATAGAGGTTTAAATGGGAACCTGTCATGGAATTAATGCCCCCTCTGGCCCTCTGCCCCTGCCACAAACTAATTAAAGAGGTGGGTGCTACACTTTTGTGGCACCTACCTCTGGCCTGTGTGCACTCCTCTTCTGGTCTCCGTTGATTTGTCCTGCTTAGGAAGCAGGTCAAACCTCCTTCATAATGCCAACATGCTGGGTTAATTGCCGCTGTCTGAACAGAATGAACTCACAGCGTTCCTTTCCTATACTCACTAGCCCGCGATAGCAGCACCAGCTAGGGAGTTACCATAGCAACCGCAACCCACGGGTTGTGGTTGATATGGGAGGAGTACAGAGACACCTCCTATGGTCTCTTCTGCTCTCCCTATTCCTCAGTTCAATTAAGTGACTGCCAAATAATTGGAAGACAGATGGAAGAAAAAAAAAGAAAATTTTGAATAGGGTTTTCTCCAAATCTATACATTTTCTAGCAAAACTATTAGTACAATGTATAAATGGTAAATGTGTGTGTACCATGACAAGTTCCTTTAAACTACATGATCTAGTCTCACTAAGCTTGCTATGGCACACATAATGAAGTGGAGCTATTGTTGCTATTATTTTGGTGGGAGAGCTTATAACTTTCTTGAGAGACAAGCAAGTTACAATCTACGTCTTAGCAATATGGCGAAACACGTAAGCCTATATCCTTTCCCGCACGTATAACCGTGTACCTGATTAAGTTACTGAAAAAGGAAAATTAACAAAGAAAGTTGTGCTCCACTCAAAACACACTGTGAGGGCTTCTAGTTTCTGAGAAATCTGTTCTTTCTAAACATTTCTGTGCAATGTAGCTTTGTAAAAAACCTTCTCACATTCTTTACAAGTATGTTTTCCTGACACTATAATACTGGTGTTGCTGTTTAGGTTACTGACCCCGCTCCTATCGCACTGAAAAGGTGAGTTTATATACCTATTCTCCCTTGCCACGTTGGACTCGCCATGGCTGACCCGGCCTGGCTCTGCCTCCATTGCTGACATAATCAATCTTGATCATCTCAGCCAATCTAATGCTTTTCTAAAATGATGTGCTGCTCCAATCAGCATCACCTCAATTAAAATGCCTTGAATCAATGCACCTCTATGGGGAACATTTAGCGCCTCCATACCATGCCATACTGCACTATCAAGCACCTCTAGTGAGTGACTGCCACCAGATGTGTAACTAGCCAGCAATGTAAACACTGCCTTTTCTCTGAAAATGTAGTGTTTACATTAAAAAGCCTGCAGGGACAGGCTATAGAAACTAGAACAACTACATTAAGCTGTAGTGTTTCTGGTAACTACTGTGTCCCTTTAATAGACAGATAGTTTTAAATAAAACATTATATTTCCACTGTATTGGGATCTCTAGCTTACTAAATGTATTTGTAATTGTTTAATAGCTGAAGCAGGAGCCAGCATATCTTTCCATAGAGAAAAAAAACATGATAGAGCCTGCATTTCTTGGGACCATTGTGCGAGGGAAGCTTTTACTAAAAATAAGCACACTTAATAATTATAAAAAGCATGTAAAAAAAATGGATAGGACAATTACTGATAACGTACCATGATGGACACAGCAGGGTTATTTAAGTTATTTAGGTATTTTAAAGAGTCGACAAGGGCAGAGCAAAATTTAGAACAAGACTGCTTAATTGAAAAAAAAAATCTACCAACATAAAAAGTTTACCTGGGAATTGCAAATTTTGGGTCAAAATAGTTCACCTCGAAAAGCATCTAAGTTGGTAGATTTTTTTCTTGTTGTTATATATTCGTATGTATTATATATTTTTATATGTATATTGTAAATGATTCGCACCTGTAGTACATCATACGATGTCCAGACAGTTGGATCAGGTCCATTGTACAGCGCTACGGAATCTGATGGCGCTATACAAATAATAATCATGTGACAGATTGTTGATTGCATTTGCGTTTTCTCAAATTAGGCAAAAACAGATGTTGAACTTAATGGACACATGTCCCTTTTCAGTCTATGTAACTTTATAACTATGTAGGCCTCATGATCATGTGACTGGAGCAGTGATTGCCTATTGGCACATGGGCCTGGGACATATTAATGTGAATGTGCAATTCGTCTTCTTTTCGTTACTGAATAACTTGACATTTTCGAAAAATCAAAATCTAGAATTAATTAGATGCATTATGCTATTTTTTGTGAGTTTTGCTACTTTCTGATGTATAGGCGATGCTGTATTTTACCATATGTTTTGTGGGTGCTTTTACACTAAACAGAAAATTTGTTTTGGATTAATGACCAACTATTAAAATGTATGTTAGAAATATAAAAACATTTTTTATTAAATGTCAAAATTCCAAATCAATTATTTTAACCTAAATTTGTAGATTGAAAGTCAATGCACTGCACTTTGTCATTTAGTGAATAAACCCTTTTTGAAATTGCAGGCTGGGTTCTTTCACCGTTGGTTTCCTGAAATGAATTTGTGGTCAAAATATCAAGTCTTGGGAATCCACTTATAATATTTGAATCCAGTTTCTAATTAACTTGCCCTATGGATAATCTCCCGTTTCAGATTCGTGATAAAATTAACTCAAAGAGCAGAACAAGCAAAATATCCATCTTGGCCAAGTCACATTGGTATAATTCCCCAAAGAGCAAAGAAGATGAAGTTATAAATACAGATACAGTTAACATTATTGTTTTTTTTACTCTCAACGTATCTCTGAATATTCTTGAGTCTCCAATGTTCGGTTAATCCGTATAAGCTGTGTCAGGAAGCAGTCAGGATCCTGTCTTAGTCTCTGTCAAGGGATTTATTTTGGATGTATATAATGAACGCGTCACCCTCTTTGCATGACAATCCCCAGAATCCTTTGCAAGAACACACGGTGTCACACTGTGGGATGCTGAAACTAATTCTGGAATGGGCTTAAAATAAGCTTTTGCTTGGAATATAAATTAGAATTGGCGACTTTATTCTGCTCTGTCCTACATATTCAAATAGACCGTCACAGCTACCACATCATTAAGTAATCAGAGTTCTGAAATAAGAAGACATCATTACTGTTTGAGTATAGTAGGATGCTATAATTTGGTCCATATGATAACAAATGTTGACGTTTTCCTTTCTCTTGTGTTTTGCTTCTTGTATTGCAGTCTGTTTATTGAAAATGTCTTGTGCCAAATGTTCCCAGGAGATGAAATTACAGTGACCCTGACGTTCTTATAATTTCTACAATGAGAATTGTCCTGTCTTTATTCAGTTCAGTGTAAAAAAGATGGAACATTAGGTTTTGTTTTGGATGAACATTTTTTTAAAGCTAATTGAAGTCCGAAAATGTAGAACATGTTCAAACCTCAGGGTTAAAAGTTATTTTCCTGTAGGGTTAATTGTCATTGCATTTGAGCAATGGGCAGGGGTGGAAGGGAGGTTACATGAAGTTATATGTCTGAAGAGGTCTGGGTCTAAAGAGGTCCACATACAGGGCAACACCCAGATTTTCATGCCAGCCCCTTTCATTCTTTCATCCTTCCATTATTGATAAAATGATAAACATTGAGTTGAATCATTGGAAATCTCAGAGAAAGTTGGTAATGAGGTGGTATTTAACACCTCAAAGACTTAATGTTTCATGGATCTCCATCATTATGTTGGCGATGTTTAAAGGGGGATGGCTCCTTGTAACACATATTCTTGGAATGCCATTTCCTGGATCAGGTCTGGTTCTCAGTAAACTAGTCTCAGGCACAAAAGTGCAAATATATATGGATATTATGCATACATCCTACCTTATGACCACTAAAAGCAGAAGTGGACTTGTTGGTCGGAGTTACCCTTTAATAGTGATGTACTCGATATGTAGTCCCTGGTGTCAGTAACTCTACAAATTTATCAAAGTAAAGACTAAATACAGGACCACGGAATGCCTACCTTCTGATGTTGGTGCTACTTTACACCTTATTAACAAACCTAAAATGTAACTATTAAGTAACTATCTAGAAGGCCCTGGAAAATGATTCACCCATCCTGCATTCCATTCTAATATTCTCAGCTTCTTTTTTAGGTTCTAGTCACCCAATTATTTTATCCACTGCACTCTTCTACTCATGGCCATATAGCAGTATCATACATTCACTTGTGGTTACCCCCGTAAGAGAATCACTATGAGAACATAAAGCAGGAGAAGCCTGGGTAAGTGATCCAGCTATGGTCCTAACTAAGATATGCTTTTATTTTTATTGTATAGATAATGGCTACAAACAGTTTTGTACCAGATCACGTAATCTTTGAGTATTTCTCTCGAATGAAACTATTTATTGAATCTGTTACCACATGTAATGTGGCACCCTCTATATTATTTCCACTTGACCATTTCACTAACTGAGAGATTGGCAGTTAGTGAAATGCTTGTTTTTAATGTCTTGCACATTTCCTCTATGTCTACAGATCACACAGTCTTACCTAATGTATACTATTTCTCTAAGACTCGTGATCTCCTAATTGTAAGGTGGACCACCTACAGTACGGACCACCTTATATGGGGCATCTCTCTTGCCCTCTGGGTTTTGTGACCCAGTTTTCAGGTCGCAGCACATATTTATCCTTCTTTACACTGAAATTTAAATCATCATTAACACAGGCTCTCTTGCACTGTGCAGTTCATTACTGCAAGATGTTTATTTAGCATAGAGTACACAAAGGTCTTATCAACAGCTACTGGAGTGAGAAACTTTGCTCTGAAAGAAGCAAGTGGCCTGTTTTAACCCTAGATGTTTCAGCTTCCCAGTAAAAGAGACATGACATTTGCATAGTTGCCTTATCGGCATATGCATAACCCCACCATTACCCATTTTCCAATAAAACACTGACACCATAATTTTGGCAAAATTATATCACAGCTTTATTCATTATTAACATTAAATTTATAGGTCATTGTCAACAGCATGCCAACATTGACTTGCACAATTTCCATCCTGCATTTTACCATTTAAATCCCCTGACAATGACCCACTCTTACATAAACATAATATCCAAAACATTGTAACACCATGTACTTAACATTGAACACATCACCATTACCACCAAAGGGCACCCCCCATTGCCACCAAAGGGCACCACAAAGGGCACACCCAGGTTCGGAGCTACCGACAAGCTCGAACCTACCAAACCAGTCCAAAGCCCTACTAGCCCTGAACTCCAACATTTTACCCCATCTCACTCTTTTCTCCCCCCCACCTTTACTCTCCACCCCCCGCCGCCGTGACCAGACGGGAAACACCTGAAAGCAAAGGGAGGGTGGGTGGGACAACAATAGGTAAGTGCAACTTAGATTAAAATGTCCCCTAGATCTAAAATGGCCCCTTCTTATACTCCACTTATAACTCCACCCCACTTCCATTTTCTTTAACCAATCCCCAGCTAACTGTAACTAGGTGCCTGTCTCCTAGCAATGTCAAGGCCCACTCCCCTTAGCTACGCTGCTCCATGGGCTACATTATTTATCCCCAGGGGTGATCTGGCCTGGCAAAGTACCAACAGGTTCTTGAGATACAAAATAATTGTTCCCTGAGTCCTTGTGATTTCCAAGGACTTAGACCACCTTAGAAGACCACTATTCTACACCAGAGACGAGTCATTTAGACTGGTTATTGACAGTGCTGCTTTTCTAAGAAGTTCTGTGTCAGCTGTAATTAGAAATAGATCCTTTGTTGAGCAGGTAAATTATGTTTGATTCCTGCTTATAAATGGAGGTCATGCAGCACAAAGCAGATATCAGAAGAGGGCTCAGGGATGGTGCCACATGAAAACCACAACCACTTGTAAGCTAACGTGAGTTCTAATCCAAGCAGAGGGCTCTAGCAATGATTATGGTCTACTCTGCACACAGGGTACTCTGGATATGATATAGTAACTGGAGTGCTCTGGACACAGTGCTGGTGTCTATGTGGAATCTGCCCCCACCAGAATAGGTCATTTTAGAAGTATTCATTTCCTGTAGGAAAAATATGTGGACAGAGCTGTGTGGGCCACATTAACCACGTAATAGTAAAGAGGAGGATTTGGAGGATATAAGACTTATGGGTAAAACCAAATAATACTATTTTCCATAAAGAGTAGTAGATACCTGTATTAGCATCCCAGTGTAAGCAGTAAAGGCTAACAGTTGAAAGTAATAGAGTTGTTCATGGCATAAAAAATAGTTTAGTCCGAAATAAAAAGAAAATTGGGACAACCGAATTACATGCATGTGGTGGTTCGATTCATCAGAATTTTTCCGACTGAACAATATTCAGAAAAATGAATGACGAATCAAAAGAGCAAAGAGGGTCCAATCAGTGTACTGCAAAACATATACATAATGTAAATTGGATGTGTATATATTTCAATATGCTGCATTTGGTTCATAGAAGAAGTGAGAAAAGTAACTGATAGAGGGACAACGAAGAGGAGCAATACTAAATCTGCATTTATATAAATATAAGTTAATATTGAGTAAAGGTTAATACTGATAGAAGACATAGTAAATACCTGACACAGACTTCCACCAGAAGCAAAAAATGCTGACATTGAAAGAGAAATGGTAGTTGATACCTGAAAAAAAGTTCCAGTGGAAATAGTAGATGTTTTTGCAGAAGAAGTAGTAGATCCGTGGAACAGACTTCCGTTAAAAGCAGTAAAGAATAACAGTGAAATAGTGAGGGTAGTTGAAGTTGGGCTGAACTGTTGGATTCTTGCAAGAACACAGACAAACACCTCAACAAGCAGAAAAAAAAATGGAAAAAATTACAGACTGTTGGGGCATACAAACGGGCGTGCCGAACTAGCTCAGGTAGTAAATACATGGAACAGACTCCCAGTGGAAGTAACAAAGGGCAACTCACTGAAGGAATTGTTTGTGCTTATTATACAATGTTCGATGATATTAACAATAAAGTAATTTGTGCACATTTAATCATTCTTTAGACTTTTTAAGTTCTGGATAAAAATTCCAGCATAGAACCGATGAATACTCATTAACATTGTCTTCAAAAAAGTTTAAATGTGTAGCAGATCATTTGTTTAGAGTTTGGTTATGATACATCTCTTACCAGGTCTGTGGCTGAACGAACAGAGGCTTTCTGCAAACTATTAGCAATACTGCCACTCCTGCGTTCCACTAGGCTTTGATCAAGCAGCATAGGCTCATCACAGTATATATTCACTGATTCCAACCTGATGGTCATTGGAAAGAAACCAATAGACAAAAAAAAAAAAACATCAAAAAAATTAACCCGTTCTCCCCCTAGATCTTGCAGCCAAATAGCACAGAAACTGTTGTTTCATAAACATCAAATATTTCTCTTTGATAGTCCAAGTATTTGATACGAATCCAGTTCTTGCAAAAACCATATTGGCGCACAGTTAGCACCGCTCCCTTTGGTAAGCTTGTGATTCAAGTACAATGCCCATTATAAAAAGACAAAAAAATAAACCAAAGCAACATGATATGAGAAAACTGCTCAGACACATATTGAGATGTTTATGTTTACATATTTACATTTATTTCCAAATATTATAATAGCGATCTAATACTGTATTACCTGTGCCATGCTACTCAAAGGGTCAAAGGGACACTATAGTCACCAGGACAGCTACAGCTCAACGTAGCTGTTCTAGTGAATAGAGCCTGTTCAGAGAAAAGGCAGTGTTTACATTACTAAAAAAGGCTGAGCCATTATGGAAACGCGTTATGGAAATTTTATATTGTGTATTTTAATATTAAAGTATTTTGGTCATTTGCTTGTGCCAATTATCCTTTTTAGATACACATATATATATATTATACTACTTATATTTTATCCTGGCCTTTTATTACTATTTTTACATTTTTTACTTTTTTATTGGTTTTAATATCTGCCTGGAAGGTTCCTGTATCTAAAGAAATCCTAGGTGGGGATCAATCCACCTATGCTGACATCATAGAGCAGTTGGTCTGCTCTCTATTTGTAAGTACGTTTTATTTTAACCTATACCTACACTGTTATACGGTGAGCACTATTGGCTGTTTTCTTTCTTTATTTGAGAATTGGACATCAGAAATGGAGAGATACCCACGACATATCCCATAAGCGGGGATTATACCGCTGTACGCGCTTTACCCTAGAGCTGGATTAAAGCTCTTGTAAATTGGACACGTTATCATACTTGAAGATCCTACGATCATACGTAAGGATTAACCAACTAGACTCCTTTTACTTGGACTTTGCTATCTTTTATTCTAAAGACTTTTCAATTACTAATATTTTTACTCTGCATTTTGTGGCGCAGCCTTTTTTAGTATTGTTTTACACCTGTCTTGTTTTAAAGGGTTTTGAGGGATTCCTTTTTAAAGGGTTGCTGCCTATAAGTTGACTAGCGCTGTCTCATTGTTTTATCTTTTTAGTGTTTACATTACTGCCTAACACCTCTAGTGGCAGTCACTCAGACGGCCACTAGAGGTGCTTCCTGTTCCTGGGCAGCACTAATGTTCAGGGTCTCCAGACACTGCATGGAGGCACTGAACCTTCCTCATAGAGATGCATTAATTCAATGCATCTCTATAAGGAGATGCTGATTGGCCAGGGCTGTGCTTTGTCACGCATGCGTGTTAGCCTACAAATGATTTTCTATGGGAAAGCATTGGATTGGCTAAGATTGTCACGTTTGATGGGCCAGCTGTAAGTACTGTGCGGCGATGGAATAAAAGTATGTAAAATCACTTTTTACTTTGCTGAACTAGGTTTTTGCAGCTATAGTGACAGGAATACATTCTTATATTCCTGTCACAATAGTGTTCCTTTAAGTAGCACACACATTGTATAGGGGCTATCTTGAATGGACAGCCCTCAGCAATGGTGAGCATACCGTAGTCTTGTTACAAATTCCTGTCTGTTAGTCCACCAATTGTGCTTTGCATTGCATGGAAATTCCAGACCATTATTGAATATTTTGCCAGTTGCTATTGTGTCTTTTTATTCCTTTCCATAAATCCTTGGCACTGGACAAAAATATCTGAAATTGTTAAAATAATTGGGCCCTGAGCCTAACCTACATTTTGTCCTACCATATGTGCTAGTTATATCCAAGTAACTAGCTATCCCGGTGCAAAATGCCTAAATTAGCACTGAAAATCTTGGGCACCTCTGTAAAATACTTAAAAAAGGTAAATAGACCTCTTTTCCTTAAAGGGACATTATAGGCACCCAGACCACTTCAACTCATTGAAGTTGTCTGGGCGCGATGTCCCTATGGAACTTCCAGAGAACCTGCAATGTTTACATTGCAGCACTAAGTCTGCTTCCAGTGGCTGCCTGACAGACAGCCGCTAGAGGTGCTCCCTGGCTGTTAACGGACTTTTGGTCAGGTAACTGATGCTGGATGTCCTCACACTCTGCATGAGGACATCCAGCGTCAGCTATTTCCCCGTAGATTTCAATGCTTTCCTATGGTGAGGGCCTAATGCGTGAGAGGCACTTGCTGTGCACACGCATTAGCGCCCACTCGTCTGTAATGTCAGAGGAGGCGGAGCCGCGACCCAGCGCCAAGGCACATCGGAGCAGGGATAAGGTAAGGAAATAAAGATTTTTTTTGCCCTTTATTTACCACAGCGAGGGGGAGTGCTAGGAAGGGTGAGGGAGAGGGAGCTATAGTGCCAGGAATAGAGCTTTGCATTCTTGGCAGTGTAGTATCCCTTTAAAATGAATATCATGCCTCTACAACATAATATAAGAGGCCCAAACACCGTATCCCACAAACTAACAGAAGCAAAGAGGGGACAAGGATCAATGTAAATCATGTAAATATATAGGCACAATCTAAGACCTCGAGATTTTGTGATTGCCAAAAGATGTTGTATTTTGGAGCTGGAATTGCTTAGTAGTCATATCATTAACAACATAATTCAATTTAACAACTTGTTCCCTTCTTCCCATGACCTCATATTTAATTAAGCAGTATTTATGTATTGACTTTTTCTTTTTCCTTTCTACCCTGGTCTTTCCACTAAATCTGCACATTGCTATTCTCCCAGTTATGGTATGAATTCAGCCTCATTTAGTTGGAATCCATGTTAGACTAACTAGATAGTTTGTATGCCGTCTTCATGTGGCAAACCACAAACTGTAGCGAATATGTGCTTATAGGATGGAATGGAGGCTCTCTCTGTCTCAATAGTATATGTTCCCAAACTGTAATCTAATTAAAGATTCAAGGTAAGTGATACAAATTTTGAAAAAGCCGCATTATTTTGGTATTTTATAATACATCGCAATACATAGACCTTTTATATAAACATGAAGTTTATTCACTAAATATTTTAATTGTAGTGAAGTGAATCTTGGCTAAATACCCACAGACTGACTGCAGTGAAGTGAAGGATTGTTTTCCAAATCACTTTTTTTTTAAGTCACTACAATTTTGTGCTTAATGAATAAACCTTAATGTGTGCACACGGTCAGAATTTTCTTTATAAATAATATTTTTCATAAATTTCATAAGTATAACAAGGCACCAGAATTATTATCATAATATCAAATGATTTAACCAGAAAAGGAACATTATGTATTTGCTTGGTTCCAGGTACATCCTTGCATCTAATCCTGGGGCATTGCTGGTGGTTGGGGACGAGGAGAGGGGTGCAGACAGGGGTGGAGACCTATTTAGGTCCTGAAAGCCCCAAGTTTTATTTTGGAATAATATCATCGTTAGCACAGAGTCCTCTCTAATACACCTCCAAGTGCATAATTAGTGACAGTGCCACTTTAATGCAATCACATACCGCAGTTACTACACCACTGTCCCCATATGCCATACATTTTTTTATAGAAATTAATGTTAGTCTTGTTTCCTGCTGTGCAGCGCTGCGGAATAAGTTGGCACTACAGGAATTCACGTGGTCCTCACTTAACGACCTACCTGTTTTAGGATGGCTAGCACTTACAACCAGCTCTCTAGAATGGGGATTCAAGTAGATTACCCTCCCACCAGCCAGAGCAAGGATTCTGTACAGAAGCCAACTTAACCATGTGTCTGTGACAGAAGCAGAGAAACCAAGTCAAATGTGGAACTATGTATCTGGAATTGTCATGCCGGCTGTTTGGAGTATACATTAACCATAATTGCATTGTTAGATATGAAAATAAACTTTTTATAAAGTTTTTTTATAAGAACATTTTATTTTGTGTTTTGTTGTCACCTGCCTCATAATGTGGTTACAAAACAACTCATATATCCCACTGAAACCATTTTTTGATCAGGGATTGAGCGGCAATTCAATGTGGTGAACATAAAAATGTTTTCTATGTTATCGTTCATTTAATTAAACCAGTACATAATAGTCCACTTGTTTGAATTGTTTTGTGTTATGGATATTCTTCATAGAACTAATTATACCACTAGGGATGTGCGGAAAGTTTATTTTCGTCTCCATAAAAAGTCTTGTACAGATTATTTCTCTGTGGTTATTTGGCTAGACCTACTGCCAGTTTGAAAAACCCAAAACCTCTTGAGTGAAAGAATGAGTCAGAACCGCATAAAGAAACAAAATGAAAATAGGCTGAAACATAATCTTACCCATCCACAGCTTTTATCTAGAAGACCATCAGTTTCTAATTTTTCAGAGGTGCGTATTTTGGAGAAGTATGCAGTGAAGATTAAAATCAGGAATTTCAAGATATTGACGGATCATGAAAACTGCAACATTTAAAGGGACAATAAATCATGTCTTTAAGTCTGGGAAACCTTGGACAAATATCTGAAGCTGATGATCTTTGAGGTTGTCAGGGTCCCAAACAGTTAGGAAAGCCAACTACTGCATGAAATATTAACCGTTTAGTTGTCTTTATGACTAATATACATTGGACAAAATAGCCTGGCCAAAAAAGGAATACGCATTGTTTTATGTAATTTTTAGTTGACATATAGAACGTTTAGAATGCAATAATCTGAGCTTCCTTTAGTCCTTTTTAGTAAATGCAGCATCTGCCAAGAAATTTCTTGTTACTTTTTTTTTTTATTCTTTATTTTTTGTCGTGCAGGTGAGTATATTGCAAGATCAAACGCCACAACAGCGTACATGTTTTTTTTTACAAGACCTACAGTGGCATGAGTAGAAGCACGGTTTATATTATGGTGCATAAACAAGCGTGGCGTAGTTTACATGTATCAGGTTAAGTGCAAGCTGGGTACATATATCTAATGCGGTGTGTCACGTTGGGGTCTGCAAGCGTGCGCCAGTAAACAACAATCTCTGCTCAAGTGAGTAGATGTGTGCTTGTAAGGGCTTTAAGGACACGACTGAGCATCCGTAGTGCTACCACATTAACTGAATGTTGACCAGATGCTTAAGTTACAGGCGTAGTCAAACTTTAAGAAAGAGTACAAACTATAATAACAATGCAAACAATGTCATGACACGACTAGGCTGCACACCTTTCTAACTAGACATGAGGTGACCATGTTCGCTCAGTGGTAAATGTATGTGGGCTGCTGAGAGTTAAGTTTTTTTTTTTTGTTTCCTTTCTTCCCCTGCTGTATATAATTCAACATTTATCATGGTAACAAATGCAATGCATAAGACAGCGTATTAATGGATAACTAACTCGAGTTTGTCATGGCACGTAAGTTCTGATGCACAGCTAAGTCATTGTGTGAGAAGAAAGCTAACAATAGAAAAAATAAAGTAAAAGCCTGAGCTGGCAAATACTTTTAAACTTCATCTAGTGGTCAAGATATGTGGGTAACTCTGCCTTGTATCACTAGCTAAAAAGAAAAAGAAAAAGGAAAGGAAAAAGGTGGACTTTCATAGCTTATAGGTGTATGTATTGCACATTCTTATATTGTAGCATGATGCAGACATGTAAGCATGAAATACAGTAAGAGTCCTCACTCGCTTATGCTATAAAAGAACCCCGACACCCCGGTGGCATGCTGCCAGGCACCTGTACTCCAAGGAGGAATGTTATCCAGGTTCTGTGCCCCCAATGAGTCCAATGCTGTTTCATTCCGTCGTTGCTGCCTTGGGTCGTAACTTTGGTGCTGAAGGCTTGTGAGTCCCCCTGTGATGTGGAGCACTCTTCCGCCGCTTTCTTCTGGCTGTTTGGTGCTTCTTCTCTGCGGTCCGGCTCTTAAGTGTCGATGTGCCGTTGTGGAGGCGGTGCAAGCCAGATCCTCGGAACGGAGTTGGGTGTGCACTCTGCGCTTGTCGTCTGGGCAGGCCCGAGGGGTCGACTGCTGGGTCTAGGTGGATGGGTCTGTGCCTCGCTGGTCAGCAGGCAACTGCTCCCACCTTTTTGTCAAGGGTGGGCTCTGGGCCTTGGTAGCGCTTGTCCGGCGGTTGCTGAGGCTGTGGGTTAGTGGTTACTGGGTTGTTTTATGCAGGCATTCAGTGCCTGCGTAGAATTCAGGAGGGTAACATCCCCTTGGAGGCCTGAAGTGCCTGTGTGAGCCAGCCAGGGCCGGCCTTAGGCATTTGGGCGCCCTGTGCAAAAAAATCTTCACAGCGCCCCCCCCTTCCCGTCCCCCCCTCCCCCACTCCTTACCCCTTCCCACACACACACACACGCAGACAGTCACACACACGCGCAGACAGTCACACACACACACACACACACACAGGCAAACAGACACACACACACACACAGTCAGACACACACACTCACTAACAGACAAACACACTCACAGACACACACTAACAGACACAGACACACACACACACTAACATACAGACACACACTAACATACACACACTAACAGACACACACACACTAACATACACACACACACACACTAACAGACACACACTAACATACACACAGACACACACTAATATACACACACTAACATACACACACACACACACACACAGTCTCACACACACACACACACACACACAGGCAAACAGACACACACACACAGTCAGACACACACACACTCACTAACAGACAAACACACTCACAGACACACACTAACAGACACAGACACACACACACTAACATACACACACTAACAGACAGACACACACTAACATACACACACACACTAACATACACACAGACACACACTAACAGACACACACTAACATACACACAGACACACACTAACATACACACACTAACATACACACACACACACTAACAGACACAGACACACACTAACATACACACTAACAGACACACACTAACATACACACACACACTAACATACACACACTAACAGACACAGACACACACTAACATACACACTAACAGACACAGACACACACTAACATACACACACACACACAGACACAGACACACACTAACACACACACACACACACCCACATTAACACATTTTGTAACATTTATTTAGACCCCCCCCCCCCCCAGCCTCCTTACCTTTGGGAATGCTGGGGGGGGGGTCTCTTCCTCCCTGGTGGTCCAGTGGCTGCTGGGCGGTCGGGCGGCGCTGGCGGGCGGGCGGCTGGCGAGGGAGCACTTCCTCTGAGCTGTATGCTCAGCTCCCTCGCGCGCTGCAGAGTGAGGCTGGGAGCCGGAATATGACGTCATATTCCGGCTCCACCTCCCAGCCACACTGTGCGGCGCGCGAGGGAGCTGAGCATACAGCTCAGAGGAAGTGCTCCCTCGCCAGCCGCCCGCCAGCGCCGCCCGACCGCCCAGCAGCCAGACATGTCTGTTAGCCGCAAGGCTAACAAGACATTTGCCTTGGGCATTTGGGGGCGGCTTTTTTTGCCGCCCCCTGGAAAATGCCGCCCAAGGCAAATGTCTTGTTAGCATTGCGGCTAACAGACATGCCGTGTGAGCTATGCGGCCGCAGGGCGCCCCCTGCACCATGGCGCCCTGTGCGGCCGCACAGCTCGCACACCCCTAAGGCCGGCCCTGGAGCCAGCAGGGTCGTGGTGCCGCGATCTTAGATGTGGTCTGGGCTGCGTTTTGGGGACCTGGTGGGGCCTTGAGAGCTTCGGTCTTAGCCAGGGCCACAGGGTGTATAAGGTGCGGGCCAGGATCACCCCCACCGGCCCAGGGGGGGGGGGGGGACAGGGCTTGGTCCGCCCAGCCGAGGGAGTCTGGCTGGATAGCATCAGGCAGGATAGTGGGCAGCGGCCGTCCGCCTCACTCACCGCCTGAGTAGGCCTCATCCAGAGGGTGCGATGCGTACCCCCCACGGGGGACTAAAACAGCAGCTGCAAGCCTCTCCCCGGGTCCAGTGTCTACATAGGTGCCGGTCCACCGCGGTAGGTCGACAAGTGGATCCAATAGGTCCATATTTTGAGGTTATTAAGCGAGGTTTGCTGGAGCTGTTGTGCCGTGCGACCGGAACAAAAGGCTTGGTTCCTTAACTGGCAAAAAAGATATCTACCCAACGGTAGATAGTTTAATGAAGAAATTTTCTTCTGCCTTATTTGAGCATCAGCAAGGAGAAAGGCTCAAAGGAAAATGAGATACCAAGTTTACGACAAACTGTTTGAAAATAGTGATGTCCCGAACTGTTCGCTGGCAAATAGTTCCTGGCCAACATCGCTTGTTCGCGTTCGCCACGGATGGCAAACACATGCGCTGTTCGGTCCGCCCCTATTCGTCATCATTGAGTAAACTTTGAGGGTGCGATGCGTACCCCCCACGGGGGACTAAAACAGCAGCTGCAAGCCTCTCCCCGGGTCCAGTGTCTACATAGGTGCCGGTCCACCGTGGTAGGTCGACAAGTGGATCCAATAGGTCCATATTTTGAGGTTATTAAGCGAGGTTTGCTGGAGCTGTTGTGCCGTGTGACCGGCCAGCTCGGCGGCCAGGCCCCGCCCCCTCTTGTTACTTTTTCAAAGGAAAAATCCCAATGTTTGTGAATGGCAAAAGGCTTGGTTCCTTAACTGGCAAAAAATATATCTACCCAACGGTAGATAGTTTAATGCAGAAATTATCTTCTGCCTTATTTGAGCATCAGCAAGGAGAAAGGCTCAAAGGAAAATGAGATACCAAGTTTACGACAAACTGTTTGAAAATAGTGATGTCCCGAACTGTTCGCTGGCAAATAGTTCCTGGCCAACATCGCTTGTTCGCGTTCGCCACGGATGGCGAACACATGCGCTGTTCGGTCCGCCCCCTATTCGTCATCATTGAGTAAACTTTGAGGGTGCGATGCGTACCCCCCACGGGGGACTAAAACAGCAGCTGCAAGCCTCTCCCCGGGTCCAGTGTCTACATAGGTGCTGGTCCACCGCGGTAGGTCGACAAGTGGATCCAATAGGTCCATATTTTGAGGTTATTAAGCGAGGTTTGCTGGAGCTGTTGTACCATGTGACCGGCCAGCTCGGCGGCCAGGCCCCGCCCCCTCTTGTTACTTTTTCAAAGGAAAAATCCCAATGTTTGTGAATGGCAAAAGGCTTGGTTCCTTAACTGGCAAAAAATATATCTACCCAACGGTAGATAGTTTAATGCAGAAATTATATTCTGCCTTATTTGAGCATCAGCAAGGAGAAAGGCTCAAAGGAAAATGAGATACCAAGTTTACGACAAACTGCTTGAAAACTGTTAGACATAAACTGGTGGTATGGCACCCAATGAAAAGGAACTGTGTTTAGAGCACCATAGCCACTTGTACCAGCAGAATCACAAAAAGTCAAATTTAATGCCATGTTTAGATATGGGACAACATTTCTCACTATTGTTAACCAAAATCCTGGTGGACACTATTTCACAGAAACTGGATATCAATGACCAGAAACAGAAAGAAAAAAACTGATCATGAGTGACTACACTATTTTCCTCCTAGTGGAATTTCAAAGCTCAGTCATTATTAAAGTCAGTAGGGTTCTCAAGTCAAGGTAACATTGTTTTATTCCAATGGAGATACTGACAAAACCTGGACTGTTGGTAGTCGATGAGGACTGGACTGTTGGTAGTCGATGAGGACTGGGCTGGAGACCATTGCTCTAGAAGATAGACCACGGATGACTATAGAAGTCATCTCTGAAAACAGAGATCTTGGCCATATGATCTAATTCTTTATAGTGTCCTGGTCTCCTGTCTAAGAATTCTAGGAAGTGTTACAAATTATGGATCATAGTAATTTGCAATGTGTCCATTGTTATCATGTGTATCTATGGATTGGCAACCATGTTAAGTGAAAAAAAAATCCCATGCGTAATAAACATGTGGATTGTTGAAATAATTAGAATGTCATTCAAATACTGACCATGCGAGTAACATTTCCACTGCAACAAACTACTTTTTATTTTAGGCAATTCATGATACCCAATACCTACTCCATTCTCTATTACCCTGAGTCCCCATGACAATGTAAAATCTCATACAACCATATATTTAGACAGTCTGATACAGGAGATATGTCTAAAAATATGTATTTTACCCCATCTTTGGCTATGAAATAAAAAACAAACAAAATGTAACCATGATACAGTGGTTGCTATATAGTTAATAAAATAGCAACACTTTGCTATCATCATCCCCCATCGAGCAACCTAAATACAGTATCTAATTTCAGTGGGCTACGTCTCATATAGATCATGGGTGTAAATGGGCATACCAGTGATTAAAAGAATTAATTTCATGTAGGGTCAACATATGAAGATGTTATCTGTGCTATGCTGCAGTCGATGGACCCAATTTAATATTGTACAAAGTAATGTGATGTGCAGTTAAAAACTAATTGAGTTTCATATAAACAGGGCTCAGATTCATTAACCTTCAAAATTGGTTATTGCGTCTCCGTTCCGTATTAACTACAGTTCAAGTAAATAGCAGTTAATTAACGATTACTGTATGGTGATTTATATTAGAGTTGAGATTCCCCCCAATATTCATGAGTGGTTATTGATAAATGTTTCCTATTAAAAAAAAAAAAGAGGAACAATAAAATAATAAACTGGACATAAGTCTAACGTATCTAGTATCAGAAGATAATTTGCATGCATGACGAAACCTATTACTAAATCACAAATCAATTAAACGCACAATATTAAAAATAATTACAAATTCTAAAAACCTCATATAAAATATTACAAGTGTTTCATGATGAATAATAAAGCTGAAGTTAAAAAAAAAAACACATCTTCTTTTTTTTTCTCAAGGGTTTTGTTGCTGTCTGTGATACAGATTTGTGTTGTGTTTCTCTCAAAAGCCAGTACAGCTAATAAATTCCTGACTCCCCTGCCTTCCAGCCAAGACCGATTAATATCTGCCTACCTTGTTACCTAATTCATTATGGAATAGCAGTTAATTTGATTTGATATTATTTTAATAAAATTCTGTAATATATTAGATTGTTTCAGGCTATCAAAATAATTTTCCAATTATTACGGTTACTCAAGCAAGTCTTTCTCTTTTTTTTTTCCCCCTTCATAAGCGGCAGTTGGTCTGCCTCAGAATACATTAGCTTGAACAGCTTTATTCTGTCCAGAGGAATACAAAATATATGCATGATTAACTCAGAATATATTGCAGGTAATGTGCACCAGAACAAACCAAGCTTTTTTTCCTCATAGTACCGTACCGTCAGGAGGCCTGAAAGGCATTATCGAGGATGTGGGAGGCTCATATTAATTGGCGAGAGGTAAATCCACATTAAATATGTTCTAGTAAAAGTATTCAATCTATAGTGGGATTTGTAAACCTGTGTTAGGTTCCCTGTCACCATGCTTATCTGTAGCAACATCCTCAACAAAACAATACATTCTCTCATGGCTGAATCTCAGTGACTCCTGATGGTCCCGATGACTGTGTCTCACACGTGCATGTGAAGGTTTTCTGGAACAACCAAATGATTCCCAGATCGCAGCCTTTTGTGGTTCCTTGTAACCTTTTATCACATTCATTAATATAATGTTATTTTTCTTATTGACTTGGTTTGTTTGGCTACCCATTTTGGTCACTGACTGGTGTAATAGACTGAGTATTTCTGGCATTCTAATGTAGGGTTGTTTAACATTTTCACCTAACCTCCTTGGGCATGCATGACGAACAGCATGAACAGCAACAAACCAGCAAAAATTAAAATGCCCTTGCCTCATGACAAATCCAACTGGGCTGTTCCTCTCCACTTCCGTCCAGGGGCTACAAATGTCTTTGTGAGTTGTGTAGTGTACAGACAAAGATAATGATAGACAGGTGTTTCTGAGGGACACAATGACAGATGACCTTACATGTATATCAATGTGTGTCTTGGTATGTATTAATTCACAAACGAAGGATACCGCACTCACACTTAGGAATCCAGGTGCTTATCAGGGCCAGGGTTGACACAATCCAGTTAAGTAGATACAAAAAATTAGCTCCATGCAGGAAGGCAGGTTTATTGAAACAAAAACTGCAATGTTTTGGCCTACACAGAGGCCTTTATCATGCTTGGAATGCATGTCATTGTGTGTGTAATGTTGTGAATATGTTGTGATGGTGAGCCTTTGCAGATGTTTGTGTGTCTGTGTATTTGACTATACAGGTGCCCATGTTTGTAAGTGACTGCATGTTTGTAGGTTATGTGTGACAATGGGAGGGGGGGGGGAGTACAGAAGGTGTAACATGGGCAAACATACACACATGGTGGAAAAGGGGTGATTAGAAAAAAAAAACACAAGGTCCAGGAGATACAAACAGGGATGAAGGGAAGTGGAGCAATACAGAAAAGTTTACAATTGAGGGGATTTGGGGGTCTTAACATACACATCTGCCCAGGAAAGTAATTCAATTATGGAAAAATACTAGTAAGATTCAAAATGTAGGTATACAAATAGCCAGATTACTAAAGTACTTGAGTTGTATTTATTTTTTCCTCTCAGCCATAAACATGACAGTGTTCTTTCTTCACTAATAATAGCTTCAACACAGCATCTCATGATGTTGGTTATATTAAGATCAGGATCAGGGACAGTAAGTGTTGGGTGGAAAATGGCAGATCATTGGATGGATTGAGGTAATTCAGTCCATTTAGCTTTCCTCTAGTTTAAAAGTACAGTACCGTTCTCTAGATCAGTGCTCTGCATCCGGTGTGTTATGGCACACCACTGTGCCACAGCACTCTGCCAGGTGTATCGCTGCAAGATTGCCGAGAGCAGTGCAGGATTATACATAGGTCATGCCTTTAGACAAAAGGAGATTTAGTCTAAGTCAAAGGAAAGTTTAGTCTAAGTCAAAGGAATTCTCTGCCTGAAGAGGTGATTTTATCAGAGTCTGTACAGATGTTTGAAAATATAATATACTGGGATAGGGTAAGGACTTCTTGACCTAAGGAAAAATCCGACTGGCGTTCCAGGTTCAAGAAGGTTTTTCTTTCCTAGCTTGTTCCAAAATTGGAAGTGCTTCAAACTGAGTGTTTTTCCTTCTTTTGGGTCTTTACTAGCCTTGTTTGTGTCCACTGCCGCGCAAGGAGATAAAACTGTTAGACCTTGCACTGGGAACACATAGTATTCCGAGTGCATGTTCAAGCCCATCAAGGAGCTCACAGCGCTATTCTCAAGAAGAGGAGCTGAATGTTGTGTTATCACATTGGGCACTTACCTGTGGAATATGTGTAAGGGGCACACTGACATTAATATTAATCAATGGGTACCATGACTGTGATATTTATTAATGGTCAAACGTACTGGGGTATTTAATAATTGGAAAGCACACTGTGATATTTCTTAATGGGCAGACTGTAATATTTCTTAATGGGCACACTGACTGTAGTGTTTATTCATTGGCAAACTTACTGTGGTATTTAGTAATAGGTGCACTAACTGTGGTATTTTCTTAATGGGTAAATGACATGGCATATGTTTAATGGCCAAACTGGCTGTTCTGTGGGGCAAAGTGACTCTGTTCTGTGTATGCACTTTATATCTTATATCTTACTTATTACTTATTGTTTGTATATATTTGTTCTTGCGGTGTGCCACGGAATTCTAGGAAGTGCTTTGGTGTGCCTTGTAAAAGAGTTGAGGAGCCCTGCTCTAGATGGTATTATTAAAGGGTTGCCTCAAACACCATGACAATTTCAGTGATTTGAAATTTGAAATGGTCATGGTGGTAAGAGTCAGTACATGCAGTGTTTCAGCTTAAAACAATGCACTTGCTGAGATACTTTTAATTGTATCCTGGGGTTTAGTTAAACCCCCGGCACACATGACATTGGCAGTCCAGAAACCCTCTCCTTCCCACCCCTCGTCAGCCCTGAGCGTGTGAATGCACTGTGAGCCAGCAAAGTGGACCGATCACTGGCATCTCCTAAATGTGAAGTCTGAAGGAGCATGGAAGCTTACCTTTTATTTTTAGGTTAAACTGCTAACAGAGGGGAGGGGGGCCTTCTGCATAGTCCCCAATGGGGCATATTACTAAGGAAAGGTCTCCTATCGAAAGGTTTTAACCAGCCGAATCGTACTCCTCCTTTTATTGACTTTAATAATAAAAGGCTGAGTTGAACCTCTTGGGAATTAGTCTTTAATGCAGATGGAGATATGTCCACTTTTATCCCACTTTTAAGAAGAAGTAGGAGTGCCTAAACTACATGTATCCCAAACGACAAAATAAGGAATTGCTTTTAAATCTATCTGATTGGAAAGAATGACTGATAGCATGATTTAGAGTCCCCCTGGAACACTTAAGTGGGAACTGGGAATAGAAGGTTTAAAATACAAAGTAAAAGAACCCCATTAACATTTTACTAAGTCTTAATATTTGTCTATTCAGAATTCAAATTGGACAGTTTAAAATAGATTGTGACATAGTAATTAAGATAAAAACATTTACAAATGATTTTATATTCAAATGTAACCCTATTTTTTAATATAGACCAATGAGAGGCTTTTGACAAGGACCCATATATATTACACAGAGCCATATTCTTCTGTTGCAATGTAATATAATAGTAATAACCTTCTTCAAACATTTACTGACTTTACAGTAAGTATTTCATCATGGGCAGTTGCTTGATAATCCGTGAAAATAGTGTGGGTACCCAATATTATGTTTCCAAGCAAGGGGTAGGTACTTTTGAACCCATAGGGGAACTGTTCCCTAGAATTTACACCATTGAATAAAGTATTTAAAATCACACAGAACTTTCGCAAATCTTTTTTCTTTTCATGAGATGATTTATGAACGCCGTTTAAAAAAAAAAAAATGTATATGAATGATTTAGCAAATGACATAATGCATTTCAGAAAAGGCAAATGAAGAGAATTAGAAACACTGTTATATAACATATTCTTTGTGTGCTTTCTCTATGCAGATGGCCGCTGCGAAGGAAAGAACTTGTAACAATGATTGACAGGGAAAAGGATGGAGATGACTGGTTGAATGTAAACCAGTTGTAGATTTTTACATTCAGTTTTATGTTTCACAGCTCACAAATGTATATTTGTCAAATGTAGAGATAAGTAAACATAATGTTAAGAAACTGGAAGTGAGAGTTCCAAACCTCTGGAATAAAAGGGAATCATGACATGTCACACATGTCATGTGTCCTTAAAAGGTTTAATAAAATAAACCACCTGAAACACTCTTTTCTAGTGATTTCACAACGGAGTAAATATCCAACCTGCATTTAGAAGCAATCAGAGTTTATCCAATAGCAATATTACCCAAATTGAACAGAATTGTAATATAATGCTACACCAAACAGCATTTGTTTATGTGCTAAAAAGCCCCAAGAATTGTATATGTCAGGAGTTTCTGTCTCTGTTTGTATTAGTGACATATGTGTGTGTGTGTGTGTGTGTGTGTGTGTGCGCAAGGGGGGTTGCCTGTGTGTGTGTCACAGCTGTATGTTTTCATGTCTTTTTATCTCTGTGGTGATACTGGGTGTAAGTTAGTTCTACTTTGTGTCCGTCTTTGTATTGGTCTGTGTGTATTAATGTCAACCCATTAGTTGGTAGTCACTGTGTATGTTTGACTGCTCTTCTGTGTTTATATTGGTATAGTTTGTGTGTATGTTAGCCTTTTTGTCTGTGTATCAGCCTAGTCTGTTGTTTTCTGTCTTGCACATGATTGTTTCAGTAATATTTACGCGTGTAAATGGGTGATCGGTTACAACCGTGTAAGTAGATTTTGCATGTGTGCTGGTATGTCTGTGTCTTTGGACGTTGTGAGTTTGCCTGTCTTCATATTAGAGGTTTATTATGCTCTATATGTGTGTGCTATATGTAAACCATTAATAATAATAATTTTAAAAAATCTAAGTCAACTATACTTGTGAGCACTTCAAAATTATACAACTACTTCCTTTGTTAATTTTCAAATCTTTATCCGAACAAACCAATGGATGGATTGTTTATTAAAATGCATCAGTCCTCTTGAAATTATCCAAGATCTGAGCTCTTGTGATGTTGCTAGTATGTCTTATTTTTAATATACAAAAAAAAAAGACACAGAGACACAACAAAGCTATTGGCTTGTCATTGCTTTCAGAATTTCAAAGGCTTTTGGTGTATTCCTGAATAAATATATGCACATTTTAAAAAAGAATTCTTTAGATGCGCTATCTGACAACTAAACGCTATAGTTTGCTGTCTGACGTCTGTCTATTGTCAATAAGGTGATATTAAAAGATGTTTAAGGTAATAGTAATATTATTAATATACTTTGAGTCAGTTATCAAAGTTAGAAAAAGCTATACAGAGAGAGAAGAGAAAAAAAAAGAACAAACAACAATACGAAAGTATTATTCTCTGAAAAGATCACAGAATAACGACGAACGATGCCTTTGTCACTTTGAAAGAAAAGGAAAATCGAGAATAAATTATTTCATGCTCATACTCACTGTTAACTGTTTTGAAATTAAAATCATAGGGCATTATAAGCTCTTCGGATTTAGCCAGTCAGTTTTTAGACGCACATTCCGTTGAAAAACATGTCAAATCAGAAAAATTGTTACAAGATGGTTCGAGAATTCCTCGCAAAGACAGCTTTCCACTTTGTGGTAACAAGAAAAATCTTATCAGCCAAGTTTCTTTATAATATTTTGCACAACATTTTTTTTTTTTTTTTTAAATGTAGATTTGAAAAGTACACAGTGATCTAACCCAGTGGCATAGTTAAGTCCTAATATCTGAAGCTAGAACATCTGGTTTTGCGTTGACATAGATGACTTGGCGAGAGAATTTAAGGCTGAAAGTAGCCGGCTGCATAATGAAGCTTTAATTCAATAAACAGACTTGGATATTCTATACAGAAACAGAAAAAAGGGCAATGAAAATATTGCTTGTCTTTAGTTAAAAAAACAGGAAAATACTCTGTGTCGAATAAAAGGATACAAGAGAACCGAAAGATGATTTAAATCAAGTAGAAATAATCAGTGGATACATATAATAGTTTTAAACTTTGACGTAGAAGAATAGATAAGATTTCTCTTTAGTGATGAACTGAATGCAGCCCTTATTAAAATGATTTACTGACCAAACACTAATGTCCCATTATTTATTATCCTCTCAAAAATTGGCTTCCCTACATATGTCCTCTTGTCGGACCATTTCATGTGTCATTTTAAAGTTATGGTCTTCAGAGCAAAGAATGTGATTGCTGGGATTATGAATTTTTATATCCAGTTTGATTAAAGAATAAAAAGTCAAACGTAAGGGAAATTTTAAACAACAAACAAAACAAAATATTTTAAGAACAATTTAAATAGAGACGTTTAGCAATCATCAAGCTTGTCTACTAGAATGTTGCTATAGAAGGAATCATGACACTGTATGTGTGTCTACCTTTCCAGAATAAAATCTCAGTGTCGGGCCTGTACAGTCAAGCAGAAGGTGTATCCAAAAAACTAAGCTACATGTATTTCTCTGTGGCTTTAGTTGAGTGTGTGTTATAATCTCTCGATGTCTACATAAACACAAGTTCCAAGAATAGGCAGGTGGGAATAGTTCTCTTGCTTTTACGGCTGACAACAGGACTACCGACAATGGCTGGGCTACTTACTAAAATTATAATTGTTGGGAATTCAAACATATTTTAAATCTAAGGCCAAAATAGCCAAACTGAAAATAGAATTCACTTAGAGAATTGTTTGTAACTCGGCAAATTTAGCCTAAATTTTGAAATTCACTTTGAAATCTCAGCAATTTTTACTTTATGGAATAACCCTGTATGTATTTCATTATTTGAAAAAAAGACCTGAATTTTGACCTGAAATGTAACAATGTAAAGTAATTTGCAATTAAAAAATCCACGTAACTAAGTGTAATTTTATCAATCATTATTGATGTTTACAGTTGCATTTTTCATTAATAGCAACATATACTTAGTTTTAAGCAATGGAAAATTAAATCTGTTTTACAGACGGTTACTCCTTGTTTCTGGAGCTCTGTGGGAGACCTGCATCTTTTTTTTTGTACAAACGTGTATTCTTGACCCTATAGTGTTATAAAAAAGCCATCTAGACCCCCTGGCCTCACCATGTCCCCCTAAATATATAGTAAAATGGTTTTTTTTTCAGTCTGCTGCTGCTGGCCCTGCCCCTTATCTGCCTGCTTGGTTGGCATAATCAGAAGAGATGAACTCAGCCAATCACAATGATTTCCCATAGGATTAGCTGAGACTGTCAAGGAGGAACACCAGGGGCAGAGCCAGCACAAGTCAAACACTTCCCTGGCCAATCCGCATCTCCTCATAGAGATGGATTGAATCAATGCACCTTTATGAGGAAATGTCAGTGTTTTCATGCAGGGGGTGGAGACACTGAATGGCAGTGCTGCACACTGTACAGCACTGCCCCAGGAAGCACCTATAGTACCAATATAAGGAATGGCGAGTGGACTTATCCTTTGGATGTAAACACTGCCTTTTCTCTGAAAATAACAGTGTTTACAGCAAAAAGTCTGCAGGTAATAATTATACTCACCAGAACAACTACAATAAGCTGTAGTTGTTCTTGTTACTATAGTGTCCCTTTTAATATTACAATGTTAACATTGGACTAAAGTTTATAGAAGGCGTGGAGAGATAAGGAAAGAATAGAACTCCCAAAATGTAAGATATATATATATATATAATGTGGTGAGATTTGAAGAGAACATTCTGCTCTGTGATGTTGAAGATCTGGACTGATCTATCTATCTACTTACCTATCCATCTACTTATCATTCTACCTATCCATCTACCTATCCATATATCTACCTATCTATCCAACTATCCATCCATCTATACATTATCTATCTATCCATCCATCCATCTACACAGTATCTATCTATCTATCCATCCATCCATCTACACAGTATCTATCTATCTATCTATCTATCTATCTATCTATCTACCTGTATTTTAAATGTAAAATATTATCTTGATCTCAGGACCTTTAGTCTCATAACTACAAATCACTCTTCCAAAACAGTGCCTAATACAAGTGTGATCTTGGTCTGTTACATGGCAATAGATTGTAAACACAGGAATATATCTAGCCTTCTTACTCAGATGGATAGAATTAAACTATTTTATGATATGCAATACTCCCACTAATGTGTCAAACACAGAAGTAAGGAATCCGATACACATGACGTCCCGGGGGGTTAAACCACCTTCATTAGTGCTACGTACTTCATAACATATTTTCTTCTCCAATGCACAAAAAAATGATTTCAAACACTAAGATCTTCTTATAGCAACAATTAGAAAAGTCTCAGAATATTGATTTTTTTTGGATTTGGAGTTATCAAAAATAACTATCACAAAAATAACTATCACAAATGTACATATAGATTTAAGAATGCAATGCAGTTGTAGGCAAAATTAGACAAAGACCATATCACTAAGTGGGCTCCTGGACTCACTTTAAAGAAGATAATCTGTCTTTCAACACCCCCTACAGGGTACAGCAAATACACTCACAAAGATTGTTCAACTGTCGTTCTTAATACTTTTTTATTTAATTTTAATTTAAATACTTGACTTGAGCCTCATAGATGGAACAGGCTCACATGTCAGATCAAAGAAGCCTTGTCTGTTGCCCACAACCAAGGACATGGTCTAAATTTCTAGTGAATAGCAGCCAAATCTAATCCTTTCTAAACCACGGAATTTACTATTGAAGTCCAATACGTTACTTGTAGTTTTTTACCCTTCACCGAAAAGGGCAAGGTTTAGGGGACTAATCAACAGTTTGCTTGTGTTACCAGTAGAGTAAAGGATCTCCCATTAATTACTGTCTGTTGGACTCCTGGCTGTATTGCTTTCACGTAATATAGTTAAAAAAACAAACCTTGCCTAGACATTTTCACACGTGGGTTAAATACTACACTATAAAAATGCATAGCTGGTGCCGAACAGCCGCAAGTTTAAATGCGTGTGGCGTTCTCATGTTTAATATAATGACACAGTAATAGTTGGGAGACCAATTTCTCTGGAAAAATGAGCTTTCTCCAATTACATTTATTATAAGAATGCCTCTTGTACCGAATTACTTCTTTCTGGCTGCTGTTGATACCAAAAGACGTCGGCTAAAGGGAATTTCTTTAGAAATTCTGATCCAGAAACTAATAATATATATATAATTTCAAGGAAAATTACCAGCCAAAATTTCAGTTACAGTTAGAAAACGTGTACTCTTTCATGCCATCAGTATTTGCGATGCATGCATGTAAAATCTATTTATATATATATATATATATTTTTTTTTTATTTATTTTTTTTATTTTTGGAACATTCCTACTGAAAGCAAGCATGTTACTACTATTCTAAAGAACCACACAAGGGGTAGCCTGTTAGCACCAGATGGAAAAATATGCAAATCATTAATCTAGTGTTTAGTTTTTCACACATACCCAACTCACCAGCAGGCTAGAATTTCATTTTATCTCCAATTCTATAGAGCATATTGGCTATATTTTTGGCAAGATTGTTACCAACATTAAGTTATTCCTGAACACTGTGTATCGAATTACAAAACATTGGCCCAGGGAGAAGCTCCATACTTTCCATGGCTGACTTGGCAGACTGAAACTCCCATTTAATTGTATAGACACTAGCTAAACCAGTAATATTGTTTTACCATTATGGCTTCTCTACAGAACCTTGAATTATCAATATTTTCAAGTGGTTTATTCTGTCTATGGCGATGGTTCTTATGCCCAAGTCAACTTTTTTGTCGAAGAATTGTTAGACTCATTGTAATTGAGACACTGGGAAAAAGTCTAACTTAAATGGTTTGTTACATGTATTTTCATCTTAAAGGAACACTGTATGCAATGTAATAGTTTCCTCTTATAGAAGCAGTTATAGTGTCTGGAGTCCCCTGTTGTCCTTCCATTCAGCACTACACTATTTTTCGTATTTCAATGTCAAAAGAGAGTACTTCGCAGTTCATCCCCTCCATGTTGCTTGGGCTAATGAGGAGAAATTATACTGAGCAGCAATGGTTGGCTGTGATTCGCTGAGTGTGTCAGCAGACCACTTATAGCCTATCACAATGCCCATTGCATTGTGAATCGGTATAGCTAGAAGGAAGTGTGCAAATCTAGACTTACATCTAGTAGGTGGCCAAGGACCCACGTTTAGTGTTAAACTACTCGAAAATGGTACAATGAACGGAGGGACAGTGCCAGGGGACTCCAGGCACTATAACCAATTCAATTAGATAAAATGGTTATAGTGCCAACAGTGTCCCTTAAATTATGTTACATGTGAAGAATGAATCATTGAGAACATTTTGCAATTAAATAATGTATCCCCGTGCTGATATCATGTACACAATTTGAGTAACTTTGAAAAAAAAGAGACTAAGAACTATTGGTGTGTGAAGTCATCAAATAATTAGTCGCTCCCCTCATTTTAGGCTAAACATATGGATTTAATATGACTAGCCAACCTCATTTAGCTATCTATATTGCATGTTACCTGCCATTGCTTAAAATAAAATAACAAATAGGTAAACCTCAATACATCTACTACCTCCCACATTCCCAAAAAATATATTACCAGTGTTCAATATGCAACTGAATGAGTTTTTGTGGTTCATTTAACACAAATAGACTCACAGTAATGAATGAGAAGCACCCAATATTTCAATCCACTAAATTCATAATGAAAAGACACATAAATGGTTTTATTATTTGCTAGCTCAATCGGAACAGATTTTTCTTCTGTGACATATTTGAGCCAACATGACATCTAATGATCATGGTTAGAGGAACTTCTACAACACTTGAAAAGAAACAATTTTGGTTCATTAACTGCGCTCGTAGCTAAAAATAATCATAATAATAAAAATTACTGTTACAGATATCAGACGCAAACATTACTTCTTCCATCAAAGATACTGAGGTCACAATGCCTGATGAATTGAATGTTGCAATGATTTTTCATGATCATTTTTTAAATAAATGAATAACGCTTAAGTAAATATGCATTCTCATATTCATTTGCATGAAATGTAAAATAAACAGTCATTGTTGGAAAGGTTTAGCAGATGGTCCAGAGCCAGCGAGGTGAATGAATTTATTTATTTGTCAGTCAGCCATTATTCTATTTACAATAAACTGTATTTGTTGACTTTCTGCAGCTGTGCGTCACCTCCAATACAAGAGATAAACTCATTGGACGACCAGAAAGTAGAAGCATCCTAGTAGCTAAATATAATCAATAAATCACAGAAATACCTTGCTTGTTATTTGACGTGTAATATATGCCAGCTACAGTTTTTACAATTTATATTTCACAAAAAAACAGCCGGTTCTTAAACATATGAAGATTCCTAAAAATTGTTCTAGCTGGCCAAGAGGCACGTCTGCATAATTCTACAGCAATAATCTATACAGTCAACTTCCAAAAAGTACAGGGAATTTAAAAATCAAACTGCAGAAGTTTGTCCCTCACATGGATCCTTAATATCAACAACAAATATGTTTTTCTCCTGGGAATAGCTGAAAGATGAGTTTACCCGCATATTTTAAGAATGTCATCTATATTGCAGATATTCTAAATCAGGGTTGTTTATAAAATGTCTGGATGTCAATGTTTTAAGAGCACATACCTACTCACGTCATGTGCTCAAGAGACATGTAAATAGGCTAGATGATTGATTAAAATGTGTGCGACAAGTACAGAAGAATAACAATGATCACTGCCCAATCCATGTCCCAGGGGCTGTCCGTGGCTAGCTATTTCCATTGACTAGAAAGGTTTTTGACCCGGAGACAGATGGTGTGTCTGCTCCACTTCGTATCTTCATATCCAATGGATATAGAGAGGTTTTACATGAAGTGAAAAAGGCATAAGCTAAGGGTGAACCCATTATTTAGCTATTATTGGAGTGCAACATCTTCCATTGGGTATTTATGTGAAGTCATTATCTCAAGTGCCCACGGAAAAATGATTTAGTTTAAAACCCGTCCACTAAGAGATTTCACATAAAAAACTTGACATGGTCTGTTCATGAATTACTTTTGATGTCGTAAAACTCAGCGAAATCATTCCACCTGTCAGAGCAGCAACATCATGAATATAAAATGCCGTGCCACTTCCCTGAAATTACAGATTCAGCTAAGCACTTTTCATCCAATGGGCATCCCCAGAGTTATGCTCCCTGTCTCATGTGTTTATAGCTCTTTTGTGCTTGTTTTAAACTCATAAATATAATGAATAGACAAATGGATAAATAGGTTTTGTTGAACATGACATGATTTTTTCCACAAGAGGAATAGTTTGTGGGGAAAAAAATGCTTTTCTGTAAGCAAACAATATACAAAAAAACAAAAAAAAAACAAAGGAAAACCCGGATGGGCCTAATAATATACCTAAAGAAAAACGATGTAGTACCAAGCATCATAGGAGTTGCAGTTTAGCGTCCAGGCGCATGTTCACTAAAGAGTTGGACTACAGGTCCAAATCCTTTGTTTGTCATCTACAAGTTTTTGTGTAACAAGAAGGGCTGATCTCACATGAAGTATAATTAGTGTTCGTTATATGATATTTATGTTTTTTTACCCATAACAAATACATTTCAGTAGTTATTTGTTACATAATCTGTCCTATATTGCACCATGACACCATGCAGTAATTGTGCTAATTTTAGCACAATGTAAGGACATACTCACATATGCATAAAACAATAGCTACTAAACACTCCTGTCTAATAGCTGCTACAATACTTTCAGATGAGTATGTTTGTCGATTAAAGGAATGTAACCAATTTTATTTTTTAATTATGTATTATTAAAGGCATATTTTAAGGAAATCAAACAAACGTTTATAAAAGTGTGTTTTTAATGGAAACCAATGCACCCTCGGGGTTCTAAAAATATTCATAGACAATGTAACTCTTTTTAACAATTGAAATATTTCCCCCATTTTGTTGTAATAAGCACCACTCTGTTATTTATGCTCATACATATATTTGAGGCTGAGAAATCAGAAGTCCAGGGACCATTACAAAACCATTTTGCCATCTTAGAAAAGACTTACTGGCGCACTATCCCAAATTCCTATGCACATTTAAATAACTGAAGGTTGGGGTGGACATTGAACTGTTCATCCCCAGTCTTTAAATAGAAGCCCCCACACTTAATAGTGACTGGACAGCAATAGTTTCCCAGTTGCAATTTTTTTATAATTACAGCAAGCAGCCGCTGGTTTAGCAGACATGTCGCCCCACTTACGGCATGACAAGCTCGTCATAGGAGAAGTATAAAAATGTTATACCTCTCCCGTGTCCACTCTTACCATTCTGCAAGTGGGGACATGTCAGCTAAACAGCGAGCAGCTAGTGGCTGCTCACTGTAATAACCAAATAAATTCTGTCTATGAGCCATTCACTCATTCTGTCATTCAGTCAATGGTGACTTAGTATTCTTTTTCTGACTAAATTACCAAAAATATAAATTATTGTTCATTTTGCTGACCACAGAACACACCCATACATGTTGCCACAATTAAAGCTTTAACATTTACAAACTGCTGCCAGCTGTTGGGGTGTTTACCCAAGAGGCAGTTCTTTCAGGAAGCTTCCATGAGTCCAACACAGTCTGCGTACTGCCATCACCTCTCAGCAGACTTTGACGCCCCAAGCCGATTGGTATATCAGAGACTGTGCTGGCAAGGAATGCCGCCTCCTCTGACAAAAACAGCAAACAATACAAGAACACATAAGAAAAACTAAATCCCTAAAACTAATAGTTGTGAGGGAGGGAAAGCAAGTCATGCCCCCTCAACGTCTTCCTGGCTTACTGGTAAGTCTCCACATCCAACTTAATATAACACCTAGCCCCGTATCTTGCAACAATGTATCCCATCTTGTATGAATGCACATTTCTAATATAAGCTGCCACACACGAAAACAAATGAACAAAATACAAATTTTACCGACTCTTCCATTGACATATCTTATTTTTTGCGTGGATGAAGATGGCTTCATTGGGATCTAGTGGGGTGCGGACTGATATGGGTTTCTGGCTTCCTCTCTCCAGACCCTGGGAGAAAGTGGGATTCATTTTTCTTCCAGCGAAGTGCTTAGCAGTGCAGCAGGTGCCTAGACTGATATTTCTATGTTCCCAACTAGACCACATAGTGCTAAAGGGAGTGTCAGGTTAAAGAAACACTACAGTGTCAGGAATACAAACATGTATTCCTGACACTATAGGTCTAACATAGCTATAGGTCTAAAATATCTCCCTGGCCCCCCTTACCCTCAGTTAAAAAGGTGATTCTACTCACACGTTTCCATGCGCCAGATAGGTCTCCTTGTGTCTGGCTCCACCTGCATGACTGAGCCAATCTGATTCTTTCCCATAGGAAAGCACAAAACTCTGAGCTGCGCCAATTAGCATCTCCTCAAAGGGATGCATTGAATCAATGCATCTTTATGAGGAACTTTCAGTGCCTCCATGCATGGTCCCAAGATGCACCTCTAGTGGCCATCTGAGTGACTGCACCTAGAGGTGTTACTAGGCAGCATTGCAAACACTGCCTTGTGTTCATTAAAAAAGTCTGCAGGAATAGGGTCTAGACACCAGAACAACTACATTAAGCTGTGGTTGTTCTGGTGACTATAGTGTCCCTTTAAAGTGTGTATGTATAAACAGTCATCATGCGATGACCCTTTTTAAATATACACATACCTGAATATACTACATATACATTTTTCCCTTTGAAACTTTACTCACAAAAGACACACCGTTTCAGCAATAACACAATGTTTACTGACAACGTGATTTATAGCTGACATGTAGGACAGGTATATTTTATTTGACGTGTCTAAACAGGGTACTTCTTATTTTTACAGCAAATGAGCCTTTAAAACAACAAAGGTGATTTGTTTACAAGCCCTGGCGTTGCTTTCAGGCCCTGCTTACTACTGTACCCCACCCAGTCTGGATAGACCAGTTCTTTTCTGACCTACTGCTATTGTTACTCTATGGTACTATCTGATTACCCTGCTGAAAAAAAATAAAAAATAAAAATAGAAAGGGCAAGCAAGTGTGGCCACTGAAGCTGACTTGCATTATAACTCCCATCATGAGCATCCAGTTAAAAAAAAAATAGATGCTGGGGGAACAAATGGAATAGCAAGTGGGGTGCCAACTAGATGACATTTTTATAAGTAACTTAACAAATCTAATTCAGGAATAATATAAATATTCCAAAATAGAGTCTTGAGTCTTGGAGAGGAGGGACACATTTTCTGACATCTTGGATGCCAGTTGTAATAACCATAGAAACATCTAAACCAGGTACCAGAAAAGACTAACTAGCTTCTCTATGCCCACTACCTAAAAGAAAAGGTCGTATGGTAGGCTTTTTCTTAGCTCCTTAAAGATTGCTTGGAAAGGATGAGATAGGAAAAATAGGGTCGGTCTACTTTCAGAAAATTGTCCAATTTTAGGAGCTCCGTCCGTTACTCTAAGCAACATAACTTGCATGACCAGGTTTTTGTGCAGAAAGTAGCCTGCACTGTCTCTCTGCTTAAAGTGGCTGGGAACTGGAATCATTTTAAAAATCACACAGCTATAACTCGGTCACCTGGTCCAGACATCGAAGAGGAAGAGGTTTCACTTCCTCCTTTGCTGTGTCAATTTTGTCCAACTTTTGCATGTAGCATCTTAATAACACAAGAACAAGGGGCATAAATAAGTGAAACCGAGACTATGAAATAAACTAATTCTATAAACCCCTGTAGGTTTAGATCAAAACCCATAGACAGAATAAGAAGATCCTAATTAGTGGAGCTTCTTTTGGTGAAATAGTCACTTTTGTTGCTTATTCTGTTCTCTACAACCATTACAAAATTCTTATTATTATTTTTTTTTCCTTAACCGAGTACCATTTAGTGCAGGGGTGGGCAACCTTTAACCCTGTAAATGCTGTGGACTGCATCTCCCTTGATGCTTTGCCAGCATTATGGTTGTAAGAGTATTATGGGATATGTAGTCCACAACATCTGGGGGTGCTGATGGTTGCCTGCCCCCCGATATACCCCCGATTTAGTGAATAATTTGATTGTGTGCCCCTTACCATGAATGCATAACTTTGCATTTAACTACATTAAATCTCATCTGTCACTTGACTGCCCAGCCCCACAACATGTCCAAACCCGTCTGCAGTTAACCCATCTGAGTCAATGTGCATCCTGTTAATGCTAAAGCTGTCAATCACTGGCTCACTGAGATTTCTGAGAGTTGTAATCTTCCACCTCTAAAGACAGAGGTTGACTGTACTTGACACCTGAAATAAATCATACACATATTTGTTTGAGCAGCAAGCATGCCTATTTAGGTCACATGGTTTATGAACTTGTTTTTAACAGTTGCCTGAATGTCAACGCAGTCAACGTAACCTTAAACCCAAGTGACCTGATACGCCACTGAAATAAGATAGAAAAGGTTTGTTTTAACTTGAGCGAAATAATGCAGATTAAAAAAAAAAAAAAAAACTCAGGTTCTCCATTGTACCTTGTTATTAATAGGAAAGAATTTGCTTGCATTACACCTTGTTACTGACATAACCTTTTTCTTTTTTTTTTTTTGTACACTCCAAAATTCTTGACAATCTAGGGCCTGTTAAAACGCGTGGGAACCAGTCATTTGTCAAAAATACTGTAGACTAAATAGCTTGAAGCTGTTAATGTGAGCAAGACAAAATACACCATTTTGCATGGTTTATCTCAATAATGAACACCTCTGCACCAAGTGATTCTATAACCGGAAATATAACACAGCTTCACAGTAAGGTGTTTAATCAGTAAACGTCTGTATAAGGGAATATCAATATTTAAGACAAAATAGACAATTTTGAAAAATTCTCTTACTGTGCTGTGTTTCCAGATCAGCTTTTTTAGCCTAACATTTGAGTTTATTGCTATGGGGACCTTGGACACATTCCTATAGCTCCTTTATCTCCTGGGTTTTGGAGAAGTCTATATAACAAGGGTGTAAAACTAAGTAAAATGAGCAATTGATCAATAAAAGAGGGAACGGGGTGCATGATGGGAAATATTGTGTTCCGAACCCGAGAAAATGTTGACATAAACTGAATGTGCTATTAAAAAAATATTATAATATATTATTGGAGGAAAAAAAATGCTATGCATGCAGTTTTTATGCTTTATCAGGTTATTTTGATTAAAGAATAGGTCTGCATTTTACACAATTCAATTTATATTAGTAAGTAACAGCATTGCCATTTTTACATTTTTTGAGGACATTTAAGAATTCTTCATTTTGTGAAGCAGCACTTGAAAATCCCAGTGTGTAATCATTTAATTAAATTAAATTACCTCCTACCGTATCCCACCTGGAATCTATAAAATATGCAGGCAGTCACTCTGCCCCTGTGAGAACATCAGTGATCAGGGCAGTGTTTCTCATGGTGAAATGTTGGGGCCCTATTGCGTATACACAGCTATAACCAGACTGAGCTAATTGGAAGCTTCTCCAAGAGAAGCATTTACAATGTTTGATGTCATCATGCTAGGCATGATGATTCTAAATTATGAAGACTTTCGATTACTCGCCTGCTTGGAAATCTCTCTACTGGCCGTATGATTGACAGCACCACAACCTAATAGCACCATATCCACCACATTGTGTTGTTTAGACTGCCCCTTTAACCTCTTCCAACCCCCAGAGTATATATATAACAGGCATTCTGTTCCATAAATACACATACCTGTTCTGTTTTCAGCTTAGGGCAAGAAAGGCTTTCACATATTTCTATACATTGTTCAATCATACTTTTTTTTCCCATTTGTGCAAATATTCATTAAAAAAAAAATAAAAAAAAATTAAATCAGTCCAGATGAAACAGGAATCTACAATTAAGTTAATTTTTTTTTCATTGTTGATTGCCTGCTTTAAAGACGATTTTCCCCAACCCGATGTCCAAAAGAACTTTATTCATTGATACAGATCATTAAACCCCAGTATGTGAATTCCAGAGGTGATCTAAATCCCATGCATCCTCATTGGTAATATGTAGTGTAACTCTAAAGACTTTCAATTTCCAAATGCATGCTGTCATTTGCGATCTGCAGAATGGGACCGTTCCACGGAACACAGTATAGATGTTCTTCCAAGTATGAATTCTGGGTACTATAACACGTTCAATTAATTAGAGTTTTGGGGATCACTGCACAGAGATAAAAATGGGTGATAAAATGTTTTGTGACTATGACATATCCTTTAAATCGCTCAATGAAACATTTCGCTTACAGAGTTAAGAACTCTTATTATTAAGAGTTTCCCGAACTCCTTTTTTTATTGATGTCATAAAGCAAGTATTTATGGGATGAGGATATTAAGATCAATACTATAAATGGATAACCTAATTCTGTCTCCTATGCTGCAGTGAAACAGTTTTGTACTAGAATCTGCTATAATAAAAGGCTACTGGTTCTCGCCACTTAACCCTAATCCAAATGAAGAGGACACCATATTAAAATGTTGTATTGTTTTACAAGTATCTTGACTTATTGCAGTTCTCATCAAAAAGAGCCTTGAAACACAACCGAGTGTATGATTTTTGTGATTATTGAAGTTGAAATATTAAACCTTTAATAGGTGCTTACATTAAATGACATGTTTGCAGATGACACAAAACTCTGTAAAGTAATACAATGTGAGCAAGATATTACTTTTCTGCAGAGGGATTTAGATAAACTGGGGAACTGGGCACTCAAATGGCAGATGAAATTTAATGTTGAAAAATGCAAAGTTATGCACTTCAGCGTAAAGAATGAACAAGCAACGTATACCCTTAATGGAAGCGAATTAGGGATAACAACACACGAAAAGGACTAGGAAATTGTTACAGACAACAAATTATGCAACAATGTGCAATGTCAATCAGCAGTGGCTAAGGCCAGTAAGACCACATATTGAATATGCTTATGCTATGCAATGCTATGCAATTTTGGGCACCTGTTCTAAAGAAGGATATTATGGCACTAGAAAAAGTGCAGAGGCGGGCTACAAAATTAATAAAAGGAATGGAACATCTCAGGTTAACAAATTTAAACCTCTTTAGTTTAGAAAAACGTCGCCTGAGAGGGAATATGATAACATTATACAAAAATATTCGGGGCCAATACAAGACATTGTGTGGAAATCTATTCAAAAAACGGACTTTACATAGGACACGAGGTCATGTGTTTAGACTGGAAGAAAGAAGATTTCGTCTAAGGCAAAGGAAAGGTTTTTTTTACTATAAGAACAATAAGGATGTGGATTCTCTGCCTGAAGAAGTGATTTTATCAGAGTTCAGACAGATGTTCAAACAGCAACTAGATTCATAAACAGAATATTCAAGGATATCATTTTTCAATGTAGGGTAATGACTGCCATTCTGGGGTCAAGAAGGAATTTTTTACCTAGTTTGTTGCAAAATTGGAAGTGCTTCAAACTGGGTTTTTTGCCTTCTTTTAGATCAACAGCAAAAACAAATGTGAGGAAGGCTGAACTTGATGGACACAAGTCTCTTTTTAGCCATGTAACTATGTTTGCAATTGCTTTACCTATCCTTTCTATTTAATGTTATTTTTTTCACTACAAACTCAGTAATTCTATTAAATTAGGTTTTAGCGTAAATTTATAACTTTGGCAGCTCGGTATTTTTGTACATCTGTGCTAAAGGAACACTCCAAGTACCATAAAAACAACAGAGCAGACTGTCCCGGTGCCTGGTTAATATATATATATATATATTATTTATACATATTTAAATATAAAAAAGAAATGTACTACTCTTTCTTAATTCTTCCTCTATTGGTTACTTATTCACAGTTGATCTGTAAACCAAATGCTGCGAAAATGTACCGATCAGTGTACTGCAAAATACATATAACACCGATTTGCCAATTTTCGCTCGTGCCTGATCACTTTTCTGAAACTATTGTGTAGATGAAAATTCATCCGAACAGAAACACCTCATGGACACATCCCAAATTAACCAAAACAACATTTATTGGGAGATGAATCCATACAAATCAACAACAAAAAATTCACAATGTACAAGTCTAATAAACACTCTAATGAGCTGTAAGGGTTTAGAGGGCAAATTTTACTTTTCCCTTAAACTCCATTAAAGCCTATTGCTTTGGCGGCAGATTTTGCATAAAACAAACATAAAACAGATATAAGGTCATACTCAGAACAACAAACTCATAGAGTTAGTATCATATTGTTAGGCTCTAAGAATTTTACAGGGTCTGTAACCCTTATGCTGCCATGGACTTATGCTGGTAACACATCCTGCTTTCCTTAATCTTTGTATATGTTCACTGCAGAGAACAATTAAGGGATCACTATAGGGTCTGGAACACAAACATGTATTCCTGACCCTATTGTGTTAAAACCACCATCTAGCCCCCCTTGGCCCCTCATGCCTCCATAAATTTAGTAAACATCTTACTGTATTCAAGCCTGAAGCTGTAACTCTGCATGCTGTTAGACTCAGAGAAACAAGCAGTCTGCTGACATCATCAGAAGTGGTAGCCTGATCTAATCAAAATGCTTCCCCATAGGATTGGCTGAGACTGACAAGGAGGCAGTTCAGGGGCAGAGCCAGCATGACCCCTAAAGTTCAGCACTTATGTGTCACGATTGGTAGGGTACCTAACACATAGACAGGACACAACAGACAAAATTGCAATACCGGTCCTTAGTATGGCCGGACTTTGCAAAAGAATAGTCAAAGTAAGCCAAGGTCAAAGGGAAATAGAGAGACGGAATACAAAGAGACAAGCCGAGGTCAGGGAGCAGAGAAAACAGGAAAAAATGAGTAAACGTAAGACAAGCCAAAGTTCGGTAACCAAATAATCAGACAGAGTATAACATGCTATTGGGCTAAACAACGATCACAACAGGGCATTGAGGCAAGGGAGAGGCTAGCTTATATACACACAAAGGTGTGTCTGATTGGCTAACCTCCAATTAGAATTAACCACAACACGTGGGAGGTGATTCCTGACACCATTGTGGTCTCTGAGTTCATCACTGTGTGCTGGGTCACATTACTGGGTCTGGCACACATAAGGATGCGGCTTTGGAATGTGAAACGTCAGAAACACTGTCAGTTTGGAGCACAGCGGCAGGGACAGCCACACACTGCGGACAGGGACCAGATGGTGCCGTTCGCAGGGTAAGCAAGGCCGCCGAGAGCGGCGCGGAGGCAGGGGACCTGACAATATGAAACAATGGGGGTGCCTTCCTGCTCCCCAGTGCCCTCCCAGTGTTCCAAGACAAGGTCTTGAACATAGTTCAAAGAGGTTGAATCCTGTGGATTCCTGGGGCATCTCCTGATATGTGAACAGGAGATGCGGAAGAAATCTCTCCCAGTCTTTGCAAGTCTCATTGAAGCACTCGCACAGACTGTTAGTTTGGGGAGATATGGGGACCTTAAAATCAGTTTAATGCCGCATAACTTCCACAGCTGGTTGGTCACCTCGGCAGTAAACTGGGTTCCCTGGTCCGAGTTGATCTCCCGAGGTTTCAAACTTATGTTGCGAGTGCGAACGTTCTAACTGATTGGTGTGAAAATTCTAATGGGGGCACAGGGGAGGCCCTCGTTCGGGAGACAAACGAGTCGGGAAACAATCCACGAATGCTGCCCCTGGCTGGCGTTCATCTGTGCGAATGGCAGCCAGCCAGGGGAGCGCTCACTAATAGTTTCCCTTATGGTTTGCGGTTTGACACTATGTGGCGAGGTTTGAAAGTTCTAAACTAACATTCTAAATGGGGGGTATCGGGGTGGTCCCCACTTGAGAGACAAATGAATTCCCTTTGTAGAAGCACTCCTGAACGGGAAGCTGGTAGAAGATACGAAAAGGTGGGGAAAAAGATGTTATACCAGACAGGTAAATCAAGAACAGGCAGCGGTCCCACCACCGATGGTATTATTATTAATTTATTATTTATATAGCGCCAGCAAATTCTGTAGCGCTGTACAATGGGTGGACTGACAAATAGTGATGTCGCGAACACAACATTTTGGGTTCGCGAATGGCGGACGCGAACTTCCGCAAACGTTCGCGAACGGGCGAACCGGCCGAACCGGGCGAACCGCCATTGACTTCAATGGGCCGGCGAATTTTAAAACCCACAGAGACTCTTTCTGGCCACAATAGTGATGGAAAAGTTGTTTCAAGGGGACTAACACCTGGACAGTGGCATGCATGGGGATCCATGGCAAAACTCCCATGGAAAATTACACAGTTGATGCAGAGTCTGGTTTTAATCCATAAAGGGCATAAATCACCTAACATTCCTAAATCACAATGGGTATGGATTGACACCTGACATATGACATATTGACACCTTGACATATGGATTGACACCTGTCCTCAGAGACCCTGATACACACTGACACAGAGCAGAATAGGGACTGTTCCCCCTACATAGGGTCACTTGGCAGATATGGATTGACACCTATCCTAATGATCCCTGATACACACTGACACAGAGCAGAATAGGGACTGTTCCCCCTACATAGGGTCACTTGGCAGATATGGATTGACACCTATCCTAATGATCCCTGATACACACTGACACAGAGCAGAATAGGGACTGTTCCCCCTACATAGGGTCACTTGGCAGATATGGATTGACACCTATCCTCAGGGACCCTAATACACACTGACACAGAGCAGAATAGGGACTGTTTCCCCTACATAGGGTCTTTTGGCAGATATGGATTGACACCTGTCCTCAGAGACCCTGATACACACTGACACAGAGCAGAATAGGGACTTTCTCCCCCCTACATAGGGTCACTTGGCAGATATGGATTGACACCTATCCTAATGATCCCTGATACACACTGACACAGAGCAGAATAGGGACTGTTCCCCCTACATAGGGTCACTTGGCAGATATGGATTGACATCTATCCTAATGATCCCTGATACACACTGACACAGAGCAGAATAGGGACTGTTCCCCCTACATAGGGTCACTTGGCAGATATGGATTGACACCTATCCTAATGATCCCTGATACACACTGACACAGAGCAGAATAGGGACTGTTCCCCCTACATAGGGTCACTTGGCAGATATGGATTGGCACCTATCCTCAGGGACCCTAATACACACTGACACAGAGCAGAATAGGGACTGTTTCCCCTACATAGGGTCTTTTGGCAGATATGGATTGACACCTGTCCTCAGAGACCCTGATACACACTGACACAGAGCAGAATAGGGACTTTCTCCCCCCTACATAGGGTCACTTGGCAGATATGGATTGACACCTATCCTAATGATCCCTGATACACACTGACACAGAGCAGAATAGGGACTGTTCCTCCTACATAGGGTCACCATTTTTAGCCCAAGGCAGCTCATCTCATCCGGGCTTTTTTAGTCGAATGTATCGCCCACTGTCAGTCCCTTCGGGATCCATCCCTCATTCATCTTAATAAAGGTGAGGTAATCTAGACTTTTTTGACCTGGGCGACTTCTCTCCTCAGTGACAATACCTCCTGCTGCACTGAAGGTCCTTTCTGACAGGACAGTTGAAGCAGGGCAGGCCAGAAGTTCTATCGCAAATTGGGATAGCTCAGGCCACAGGTCAAGCCTGCACACCCAGTAGTCAAGGGGTTCATCACCCCTCAGAGTGTCGATATCTGCAGTTAAGGCGAGGTAGTCTGCTACCTGACGGTCGAGTCGTTCTCTGAGGGTGGATCCCGAAGGGCTGTGGCGATGCGTAGGACTTAAAAAGCTCCGCATGTCCTCCATCAACAACACGTCTTTAAAGCGTCCTGTCATTGCCGGCGTGGTCGTGGGAGGAGGAGGATGACTTTCACCTCTTCCCCTGTTAGATTCCCGTTGTGCTGTGACATCACCCTTATACGCTGTGTAAAGCATACTTTTTAATTTATTTTGCAAATGCTGCATCCTTTCCGACTTGTTGTAATTTGGTAACATTTCAGCCACTTTCTGCTTATACCGGGGGTCTAGTAGCGTGGACACCCAGTACAGGTCGTTCTCCTTCAGCCTTTTTATACGAGGGTCCCTCAACAGGCACGACAGCATGAAAGACCCTATTTGCACAAGGTTGGATGCCGAGCTACTCATTTCCCATTCCTCCTCCTCAGTGATCTCAATGAAGGTATGTTCTTCCCCCCAGCCACGTACAACAGCACGGGTACCAGATAGGTGACAACGAGCACCCTGGGATGCCTGTTGTGGTTGGTCTTCCTCCTCCTCCTCAAAGCTACATTCCTCCTCTGACTCCTGTTCCTCACAATCCTCTTCCAGCGTTGCCGCAGGTCCAGCAAGCAATGCGGAAAAGGCTGTTTCTGGTGGTGATGGTGACCACAACTCTTCCTCTTCCTCTTCAAGCTCATCTACGGCCTGATCCAGCACTCTTCGCAGGGCATGCTCCAGGAAGAAAACAAATGGTAGGATGTCGCTGATGGTGCCTTCTGTGCGACTGACTAGGTTTGTCACCTCCTCAAAAGGACGCATGAGCCTACAGGCATTGCGCATGAGCGTCCAGTAACGTGGCAAAAAAATCCCCAGCTCCCCAGAGGCTGTCCTAGCACCCCGGTCATACAAATATTCATTAACAGCTTTTTCTTGTTGGAGCAGGCGGTCGAACATTAGGAGTGTTGAATTCGAACGTGTCGGGCAGTCGCAAATCAAGTGCCTCACTGGCATGTTGTTTCGCCGCTGGATATCTGCAAAGTGCGCCATGGCCATGTAAGAACGCCTGAAATGGCCACACACCTTCCTGGCCTTCTTCAGGACGTCCTGTAAGCCTGTGTACTTATGCAGAAAGTGTTGTACGATCAGATTACACACATGTGCCATGCACGGCACATGTGTCAACTTGCCCAACTTCAATGCCGCCAACAAATTTGTTCCGTTGTCACAAACCACTTTGCCGATATCCAGTTGCTGCGGAGTCAGCCACTTTTCCACCTGTGCATTCAGGGTGGACACGAGTGCTTGTCCGGTGTGACTCTCTGCTTTCAAGCAAGTCAAACCCAAGATGGCGTGACACTGCCGTATCCGGGATGTGGAATAGTACCTGGGGAGCTGGGGGGGTGCCGTTGATGTGGAGCAAGACGCAGAAGCAGAAGAGGACTCAGCCGAGTAGGTTATGGACGAGGATGGAGTAGGAGGAGTAGAGGAGGTGGCAGCAGGCCTGCCTGCAAGTCGTGGCGGTGTCACCAACTCCTCTGCAGAGCCACGCATTCCATGCTTGGCAGCCGTCAGCAGGTTTACACAATGCGCAGTGTAGGTGATATACCTGCCCTGACCGTGCTTTGCAGACCAGGTATCAGTGGTCAGATGGACCCTTGCCCCAACACTGTGTGCCAGACATGCCATTACTTCCTTTTGCACAATCGAGTACAGGTTGGGGATTGCCTTTTGTGCAAAGAAATTTCGTCCGGGTACCATCCACTGCGGTATCCCAATAGCCACAAATGTTTTGAACGCCTCAGACTCCACCAGATTGTATGGTAAAAGCTGGCGGGCTAATAATTCAGACAAGCCAGCTGTCAGACGCTGGGCAAGGGGGTGACTTTCTGACATTGGCTTCTTACGCTCAAACATGTCCTTGACAGACACCTGACTGTGGGCAGATGAGCGGGAGCTGCTCAAGGCGAGAGACGGAGTGGCGGATGGTTGAGAGGGGGCAAGGAGGACAGCAGTGGTTGACGTGGCTGAAGATGCTGGACCAGGAGGAGGATGGTGTCTTTGAGTTTGTGTGCTGCTTGTACTCATGTGTTGATCCCATAGGCGTTTGTGATGTGCGATCATGTGCCTACGCAAAGCAGTTGTACCTAGGTGGGTGTTGGACTTCCCACGACTCAGTTTCTTTTGGCACAGGTTGAAAATGGCATCGCTGTTGTCAGAGGCAGACACACAAAAAAAATGCCACACTGCTGAGCTCTGCATTCTGGTGGTGGACACAGCATGCGTTGATTGGCGTGCTGTCGGGATGACCCCGGGTGCCGATGCATGCTGTCTGACTGTGCCACTAGCTCCTTGCGACGACCTCCCCCTGCTTCCAACTCGTCTCCTCCTCCTCCTCTCTGTCTCCCCATCTGAACTTTCGCCCTGTTCTTCTTCTTGCCGAGCCACGTGACATCCATGGATGCATCGTCATCATCAACCGCTTCACTTGTATCTGACAACTCATCAAAGGAAGCAACAGCGGGTACAACATCATCATCATCATCATCACACCGTACGTCCATGTGTGTAATGCTGCCTGCCTGAGACATATCCCTGTTATCTACATCCTCTGGCAATAATGGTTGCACATTCATTTCTTCAAACGGATGTGTAAATAACTCCTCTGACATACCAAGTGAAGCGGCTGTGGTGCTAGTGTTGGTGGTGGCGGCAGGCGGGTGAGTGGTATCTTGAGAGGTGCCCGAAGCTAAGCTGGAGGAGGATGGTGCGTCAAGGTTTCCGAGCGGAAGCTGTAGAAGATTGGGTGTCCTGTGTTAGCAAGTCAACTATGTCCTCAGAACTTTTCAAGTTCAGGGTACGTGGCCTCTGAAAACTGGGCATTATTATAGGGAAAAAGGGAATCACAGCACCATGACCACGATGGCCCCTATGGGGTGGCCTGCCTCTGCCTGTCATTTTTTTTTGGATTAGTGGTACTATGCGTGCAAGCTACTGTGAGACCAGATATGAGTGGCAATGTGCACTGGCAGAGGTTGGCAGAGTACACGCTGTAGGCCAGACACCCGCTTGAAGACAACTAACTGCTATTCAATCTATAACAGTGGAAAAAGTTTTTTGGTTTTAAATGCACGCTATAGTGACACCATATATGAGTGGCAATGTGCACTTGCAGAGGTTGGCAGAGTACACGCTGAAGGCCTGACACCCGCTTGAAGGACACTGACTGCTATTAGCTTACAGTGAAAAACTTTTTTTCTTTTTAAAGTCACGCTATAGTGACACCAGATATGAGTGGCAAAGTGCACTTGCAGAGGTTGGCAGAGTACACGCTGAAGGCCTGACACCCGCTTTAAGGACACTGACTGCTATTAGCTTACAGTGAAAAACGTTTTTTCTTTTTAAAGGCACGCTATAGAGACACCAGATATGAGTGGCAAAGTGCACTTGCAGATGTTGGCAGAGTACACGCTGAAGGCCTGACACCCGCTTTTAGGACACTGACTGCTATTAGCTTACAGTGAAAAACTTTTTTTCTTTTTAAAGGCACGCTATAGTGACACCAGATATGAGTGGCAAAGTACACTGGCAGAGGTTGGCAGAGTACACGCTGAAGGCCTGACACCCAGATGCATGCAGACAACTAACTGCTATTCAATCTATTACAGTGAAACATTTTTATTTTTTTTTTAAATGCAAGCTTAAGCTATTGTGACACCAGATATGAGTGGTGGCACTGGGCAAGTGGGCACAGTATCCACTGTGAGTCTGACACAGAAGCCACAGAAGAGGCAACTGCAATTACATTACACAGAAAAAAAAAAAGCAGACTGATGTTCTAGCCCTAAAAAGGGCTTTTTGGGGTGCTGTCCTTACAGCAGAGATCAGATGAGTCCTTCAGGACTGTAGTGGACACTGAATACCCTAGCCTAGCTATCAATTTCCCTATCAAATGAGCAGCAGCTACACTTTCCCTCCTCTATCTAAGAATGCAGCTTCCGAATTAATCGAAAATGGATGCTGTACAGGAGGTGGGAGGGTCTGGAAGGGAGGGTCTGCTGCTAATTTGCTGGAATGTGTCTGCTGACCGTGAGGCACAGGGTCAAAGTTTACTCAATGATGATGATTAGGGGGCGGATCGAACCGCGCATGTGTTCGCCCGCCGTGGCGAACGCGAACACGCTATGTTCGCCAGGAACTATTCGCCAGCAAACAGTTCGGTACATCACTACTAACAAACACGTAATTATAACCAGACAAATGGACGCACAGGAACAGAAGGGTTAAGGGGCATAGTGACACAAGGGGTATAAGTGGGGGTAATGAAATAGGTTGCTAGAAAAGTAATCACTGAGAACTTAGGTTATTTTTGACAGTTACAGGAGAGAAGTCATGAACGGTGGGGGGATGAAAACCCACTAACAGTTTAGATGATGGTACTCCTCAAAATACTTCTAGGGTCTGAACATATACAGTTATAATCAAAATTATTCAACTCCCATTGAAAAACAGGTCTATAATAAAAATGTACAGACTTCCAGCTGTTTGCTGTTATGACCTGCTGCAAACAAGAGGCATTGCCAGAAGCTGGTGTTTGGCAATGCCTCTTGTTTGCAGCAGGTCATAACAGCAAAAGGGTGCTCTATAAAGTACTAAAGATGCTTGCCATGAAGGTTTTGAATAATATGGAGAAAACACTTGAAGCATTCATTTTGTTGAGCTATTTCAATTGATTTTGGTTGATTTGTTCATTAAAAACAGCTGAAAGTCTGTAAATTTTGACAATAAATTGTATATACACGTTTGCAACACTTTGAATGGGCATGCACCTGGAGCATTATGGAAAGATAGCAGAGCCCACAAGTGGAAGCGCACTGAAGAAAGTTTATATACTGTCCTAGGCGTGCGCACGGGGCACACCCTAATTCCCGTGGCACAGGCTATCTGCCTCCCTCACCTAACCACAGGCAGGGAGGGAGGCAGGAGAGGACCCGGGGAGCTCTTGCCAGCAGCTCCGCCGTGTTCCTCTCGCGAGGTTGGAGCGTTGCCGCGGTTACCGCGGCAACGCTCAGATCTCGCAAGGGTGAACTCTAACCCCCTGTGGGGCTAGAGTTCACTTACCACTGGACCACCATGGATGGCAGGATTATGCCCCCCCCCCCCTACAAAAGGTAAGAAGGGAGGGGGGATATTAACTAAACAGCCCCTCCACCCCCACACATTACTCACCAACATCACACACACACTTACATCACCCTCACACATACAGCACCCTCACACTCACAGCACACACACACTAACAGCACCCTTACACACACACACACACACACACTACATACTAACAGAACCCTTACACACACAGCACCCACACACACACACTAACAGCACCCTCACACACACAGCACCCTTACACATACACACACACACGCAGCACACACTAACAACACCCTCACACACACACTAACAGCACCCTTACACACACAGCACCCTTATATATACACACATACACACACACTTACATCACCCACACAAATACAGCACCCTTACACACATACAGCACCCTCACACACACAGCTCTCTCACACACACACACAGCGCCTGCACACACAGTGCCTGCACACACAGCGCCTACACACACACACACAGCACCTGCACACACATACAGAGCCAAAACACACACACAGCGCCCACACACACACAGCACCCGCACACACACACAGCGCCTGCACACACACAGCACCTTCACACACACACAGCACCTACACACACACACACAGCACCTACACACAGCACCCTCACACCAACACACAGCACCCTCACACACACACACAGCAGTATATGTGTGTGTGTGTGTATATATGTATGTATATATATATATATATCTCAATATATATGCGGCGTGTGTGTTTGTGCTTTAGGGTGCACACTCTTATACAAAAGGCTGCGCACGCCTATGTATTCTGTACTCCTTTCCTCTGTATATTCTTCAAAAGTGCAGTTAAATAACGCACAACTTCAAAAAGTAGAGACTACATGGTAGATAGACTATAGGAACTAAGTGGAACTGGTCTTGTAGTTCAAGATAAAACTAACCAAGAAAGTTATGGTGGGGAAAAAGGTGATTTAACCCCTTAAGGACACATGACATGTGTGACATGTCATGATTCCCTTTTATTCCAGAAGTTTGGTCCTTAAGGGGTTAAAAAACCCTTTCACCTGAAGTCAGTTGATACGCAATACATTCTTAAACACAGGTCTTCACACCAGTCAAGCCATAAGACTTGCTTTTCCCAAATTTGCAGTGATGTTACTACTGCAAAGGATTCTGGGCTGACATGCGTGCAACAAAGAATTGCCCTTTTGCCTCATTCTTCTATTTTAATCATGGATTCCTTGGAGTTTATGTTTGCTGTATACAACAGCTTTGAAACACAACTCAGGAAGAGATACAAAGTTAGTGACCCACTCATGGAGAGCTATTTTGTTTTTGATGCACCTCATCAGAATGAGATTTGTTACTGGCTTGCTATTGAGGCTTGGTGATACTTGCAAAGCAAAAACCAAGAAAGTTATGGTGGGGGGAAAAAGTGATTGAAAATCCCTTCCACCTGAAGTCAGACAATCGTCAATACATTGTTTGATAAAATCAGCTTGACTGCTGTGTGCAGATCTATGTTTAACATTGTATTGACTATTCACCAGATAAAAGATATTTTTAGACTCTCCGTGGCTTCGGTAGCCGAGACGTGTTATGCAACATTTGGTCTAAAAGGTGTTAAGTTGACTAAAGATGTGAACATTGTGAAAGTAACTTTTGTGAACTAAGAGTTTAAAAGGACACTCAGTCCACCAAAACCACTTAAGTGCATTTGATCTATTTTGGATTCAGATTCAAGCTGTTTTTAACACATTCAAATCTCTTTAGTTTTGCTAAAACAAAAATAAAAGTTTCCTGCATTGTAACTCCACTCAATTAGCCACTCTGCTCTTAAGTTGCCTAACCCCAAGCACACCCTATTTCTATAATTATATACATAAACTGCTCTCGCTTACATCACATTCAACATGTGTTCAGCAGCACAAGATGCAGAGCAAGATGCAAAGCTATAGCCCCTCCATATTTCCTGCAGTTACTGAGTTTTACTAATGTGGATAGTAAGAGAGCGAAGCCCTTCTTCCCTTCAGCAAATCGAGGTATGGAGCAGTGACCACTTTGAGAAAGGTAATACTGCTAAATCACTGCTAGCAGTGTTAGCTACTACTCCATGTTACCCCAATACCCTCCCATAACTGCCTGTAGAAAGAGAGACAGGGGGCAGTCGTTCTGAGGGGGCATCACAAATTACACAAATTGCGCCACTGGTGATGCCTCTAAATGGGTGGATCCAGCCAGAAAGTAGGGAAGTCTACTCCCTGATGGGGGTGTGAGCCTGAAATCACGCACACCAGGCTCCCAGACAGCCTACCAGACAGCTTCCTTACTTAAAGGACCATGCAGAAAGCACTCCCTGCATTGTCTTAGTGCCTGCTGCACAGCGTGTCTAATGGTGTCCCGTATTCTGGTGTCCCTGAATGTGGGACACCAGAAAACTAAAGTGGGACTGCAGGACAGGACCCCAAAACCTAGACCAGTGGTAGGTATCCTTTGTGAACTACATCTCCCCAAATGCTTTGCCATTATTATGGCTGTAAGAGCAGTAAGGAGATGTAGTCCATACCATCTGGGGTTCCGAATGTTGCCTACCAATGACCTAGACTGTCCCACTAAATCCTGTATACCCATATTTCTCAGTGTGGGTACTGCTAGGACTGCCAGCTCCATCATATTTTTATAAACACTTAGAACACTTGAAGCACCATAACTACAGCATGTGTCAGTTCATTGCTTACAGCCAATGAGCTAAGCCCTGCACTGCTTAATTTAGATTTAGAAAATATATAGTGAAATCCATGCAAACCTAATTTAATGATGATGAAAGAACAACAGATAATATTAATTCTCCAACTATTCTCTGCTAAGTACTGTAATTCCAACTCTCGGTCATTAACTTTTGAAAAGTAGTCAATACAATTGGCATCAGGTTAACCCTTGGAGTCCAAAAGTCAGTTAAATAAGCTGTACTTTAGGGTCTGAATGGAAGTTATTAGGTTTTTTTTTTTCTAACAGCAGCATTGTGGTTGACTCATGGGCGTGACACACTCAAACCATGCATTACCTAAATGTCACTCTGCAGACATAAGTCTGAGATTTAAATCAGCACCGTATTTTAAGATTAAAGTGAAATACAAAGGGACCATGCTCCCAAATCACCTCTAGCATGCATGGAGAATTATATTGGGTGTGACTCATAATGTTAATGAAATATTAGGTATTAACATTTTTCCTTTCTCCCCCCTTCCCATCTCACTAGAAAAACATAATTATATTACCCATTATTATGTATGATAACTATATCTGATGTTAACTTTTTCAGTGCAAAGACAGGGGTCAATGGAAGCCATTTTGTTCTTAAACCAATTAGTGGTGACAAAATGGAATCACTTTATCTCTTCAATTCCTATCTTGCTAATTAATGACAAATGACTAAATGTGATAGACTGGGCTAGATTTACCCACTCTGCTCTCCAAAGGCCAGTTTCCTCAATACACCTGACCCATACAGTGGTGGATCCAGGGAGGGGGGGGGGGGTCCGGTCCGCAGGCACATTGCTGGGCAGCCGGCACAGGAGGGAGAAGAGACCTCTAGCCTGCTGCTCCGCCGGGTCTCCTCTCGCGAACATGGAGCGTTGCCGTGGTTACCATGACAACACTCTGTTCTCGCGAGAGTGAACTCTTGCCTCAGGAGCTGCAGGCTAGAGTTCACTCCCTACTAGAACTGCCAGGGATTCCACTGGACCACCAGGGAATTGGAAGTAATATCTCCCCTCCCTGGGCAAAAGTAAGAAGGGAGGGGGGATATAAAGAATATTAAAAAAAAAATACATGTGTTTTAATCTGCCCCCAACTACACACACACTGCCTCCACCGCCCCCATAGACACACTGCCCCCACAGACACACTGCCACCACAGCCCCCATATATACACAGCCCATATATACACACTGCCTCCACAGCCCCCCATAGACACACTGCCCCAATAGCCCCCCATATACACACAGCCCTTCATATACACACTGCCCCCAGAGCCCCCATATACACACTGCTCCCACCGCCCCCCATATACACACTGCCCCCACAGCCCCCATATACACACTGCCCCCACAGTCCTACATAGACACACTGCCCCCACAGCCCCTCATAGACACACAGCCCTCCATAGACACACTGCCCCCACAGCTCCCCATATACACACTGCACCCCCATTCATAATCTATCACACACTGCCCCCACTGCACCCCATACATAATCTATCACACACTGCCCTCCTGCACCCCCATACACACACACACTTCTCCCCCATATACACTGCACCCCACATACACATTTCTCCCCCATACACACTGCACCCCCACACACACTTCTACCCATCTGTCCCTTTTTTATTTGCTAACGTTCCCATTTTCTAGGAACTTCGCATTGTTGGGGTTTCAAAGTTACCTGTGAGTTTTGTGTGCAAGTAAAGGATAAATTAATATGTTCTTGACCACCAGAGCAAATGTTGCCAGCCCTTCCCCAATTCCAACTAAAATAAAGGCTGCAATTTAATTTGGTAATAATAACTACATTATGCATAGTTTGTTTTATAATAAAACAGTAGACACTTTATCAGTGTGACTCACTTCATTAATATTCAGAGCAAAGTGTTTTGTGTGATGCCCTGAGCCATGGTGAGGTGTCCTAAAGTACACTCTGTTTTATAACCAAATCTTACAAGGAAAAAGGGAGAAATTCAAAGTCAACTGCCTTCAATATGGAGGTTAAAGTCCTCCCAATCTTGTGAAATAACAGCTTGTTTCCAGAGATTTTTACTGAATCATTTAAAAATTATTGCTAATTAATTGAGTTACAGCTGCTTAGTTGAGAAACGTTTAATGCGGCACTGACACTTTGTGGTATTTTTATTTATTTTATTTTATTTTTGGAATTCACCTTGGTGTTGCAATCTTTTTTTCAATGGGCGGAGCTTGCGCAAGATTCCTTTTTTAGTTGTCAGGGTAATTTACCCACAATCCTTCAGTCAAAATAATCCCACAGAAGGGACAGAGGATAAGTAATTGCAGCAACTGGATAGTGAGATCTAACGCAAGGAAGAAAACATAATATTATTGTTATTGCAATTGTTATTAACGTCAGTTTTTTCCACAGCACTTAATATATTATTATTACAAAGGGCACAAAGAAACTAAAACAGAAACAAACAAAAATGTTCACTGTGTCGTTATAAGCAAATAGCAGATGCCAACATGGCAAATCTCCTTTTAAAACTGGTACAAGGAGAAGAGGATGCACTGTACACTGCAGCTAAATACTTTGGCACACAGATTGTTTAGAGGGGATTTGCAGTTTTATGCATACTACACGCTCAAAGACCAACTACAGCAAAGCCGCATGGTCATAAGACCCAATTAAACCCAATGGTCTATTGAGCCATCAGACCCAAAGGTCAAATGCCAAAACCATCACTTTGTTTTTGCTTACTTTTTGCATTGGACACATCATACAAATCCTTTGAATATCCTGTTCTGTTCTGTAGCATTTTTGTGAAGATTACTCAAAAAATGGTTAGCTACAAATTATGCATCCAGTGTGCTAAGGGGTACCGTACAGTTGGATTTCCATCTTCCATATTGCTTTTAAAGACACATATTATAAATATTGCAATGTATCTTTATGACAGGTGTATAGTCGCCATATGGGCAGGCGGAACCATGATAAAAAAACAAAAACACATACCTAACCCAATAAAACAGGGACACTAGGGTATTTTGGTCAAAATTGTCCACAACTTTTATTAAATAGTAATAAATTAACATACAAAAAGGTTATTGCATCATTTTAATTAACCATGGTAGGGGCTTATTAAAATGTTCCAGATACCCCTACCCCACCAGGTTCTGAGCCACCGACAGGGCTCAAAACCTACCAAATTTACCAAGAACCACCTTCACCATTTCCATAACCATCCTAATGGGGAGCCTATTTCCTGTCCTGCATCTCCCTATCCCGCCACAAGCTCAGACCTTGAACCCTTAAGCCGCCTGAGCTCCGGCACCCCAAGGAAACAGCACTTTCTGCAGCCCTTCCTGCCAACCCAGGTTCAGGAGGTCCCACCCCACTGCGGAGAGGTGAACTATCCGATTGATAGTAACAGAGAAACCCAACCTCCAACTCCCTATGTCTCACTACCACTCCCCCCAGTTTCTTGACAAAACTAGCCATCAAGCTATTCATCTTCCCTCAGCAGCGATTGATAGCTAACAGGTCCTGCGCGTGCCGGCACTGGCGCCGCGGAACAATCTCTGAACAAACCAACATGACCCCGGGATGCAGGTCCCTCAACCTATTAAGGTCCTGCTTCATCCACTTCATGATCTGACGCTGCGGTATGAGGCACAAATCATTCCCCCCAGCGTGTAGAACAAGAAAGCTCGGCCTACCCCCACCCACCACAATTCTAAACACAGCATTACATACGTCCCCCCAACAAAACCCCCTGTAACCGAACCAACGAAGCGTCAACTGGTCCTTCTGAAAGCCAAGATGCTGACCCTGAACTCGAGCTGCAGCACTCCTCTCGGCCCAGAAAACGAATGAATGCCCAACGATCCAGGCGACTTGACCTAGGGAAACAAACAAAAACATCAACACCGATTCCTAGCACCCCCCAGGCCCACTCTTCTCAATACAATAGACCCAAATGCACATACGAGCGGAACCTGACCCACTCCCATCTCCCAATCCTCTTGACTAACGCCTCCCCCAAGCCCAAATGCGTGGCCTCCGTAGCCGCCTCGATGTGGAAGGAATGAGTCCCAAACTTACCAGCATGTAACACAACGTGGATCCCGGCAGAGCCCCCAGTGTCACTTCCCGTCTTACCCCCTGACATCGGTCTTGGACCAGGCCAGGTGAAGCACAAGTCGCCCCTTCTGCATGCACACATCGGATACCTGAAAACCACCCCTAGCCACCCAGTTAGTGCTCACCAGTTCCCCAATCCCAAACGCCCTGAAAAAGGCCAGGAGAAACGTCGCTCCAAACAGAAACCCTTCAAATTCATTGAAACAAACCTCAGGTAATACTCGAATGAGCCCCCTAACACTTTCACAGACACCAGCCTCCGAGCATCAGGAACCCTACGTCTCCTCCGATACCCCTTAAGCGCCTGGCGGATCACAAAGGTCTTCGTAAGATCCTTCGGGATCACCCTGCAAGTAAAATTTAGCTTCCCAATAAGTGATTGCAGTTGCCGGAGGGTCACCTTCCGTGCCTGAAAATCTTCTGCTAACATGCCCCGCAGTCCCACCAACTTATTCTGAGGCAGCCAACATTTACCTAGCTCTGAATCCAAGCTCAGGAAACTGAAACACCCTGTCGGGCCCTCCGTCTTACCTGCAGCAAGCGGCACCCCGAACTGCCCCGCCACCCATTTGATGGTCCGCAGCAGGTGAAGACAAGCCGAGGAGCTCGCCAGCCCCACGCAGAAGAAATCATCAAGGTAGTGCACCACGACTTACTCACCGCTTCAATCTGAACCACCCACTCCAAAAAGGAACTGAATTCCTCTAAGTAAGAGAAAGAAATTGAACAGCCCATCGGGAGACACAGGTTGACAAAATACCCCCGTCAAAGAAGCAACCCAGCAAGTGATGACAATCTGGATGGACCGGAAGCAATCGAAATGCCACTTCCACATCAACCTTAGCCATCAAGGCCCGATGCCCGAACTCTTAACCAACTCGAACGCATGGTGGAGTGATGCGTAAGAGACCGAGCATAGGTCCTTATCGATGTCGTCATTCACCGACACCCCCTGGTGGTGGTGAATGAGTCGAAACTTCCCCGGGTCTTTCTTGGGAACCACCCCAAGAGGAGACACCCGCAAAATAACCAGAGGAGGTGCCAAGAAAGGGCCTGCCATCCTGCCCAACTGTACTTCTTTTGCCAGCTTCTACCGCACCACCCATGAAAACTCCGCCACCGACCGCAGATTGTGCAACCGCTGTGACCCACCCCTGTCCCGAAAGGGGATAAAGAAACCCCACCTGAACCCAGCACGCAGCAACTCAGCATCTGTCCTATTACCGTAGCAGCTAAGCCACGGCACCATTGCGTCTAACTTCACTGGGGATAGCCCCGCGGCAGCGGATGCCCCCCCGCAGCCGAGGCAGAGCCCCCGCCACCGCCTCTTACCTCGCTTAAAACACTGATTGAGTCCGTGGGAGCCCCCACAACTTGAACACTTGTGCTTTTAAAGTGACAGGCAGACCCCCACTTTTACTTGCCCTCATTGAAGAGCCAGCATGAGCCTTTTTGGAAGGTGGGCGATGAAGCGGACTGCCCCCTTGTGCCAGCCGTTTGCTGAAAGGGCTGTGCCTTTTGCGCCATCATCAGCTTCATCCAGAGAGGCAGGTCCATCTGGTACCACCGCATACCCGGATTAGCCGCCAGCAGTTATCGGAACTGCTCGTCGTACCTCCACCATGATAGCCCACCGTACGTGTAGTACGTCTTCCAGATCCCATCCAAGTAGCAGAACAGCGATGAACACAGCCCCGGCGACTTCTTGTGTAGAACACTGCCCAGGACGCAGAACGCCCCCAACCAATTTCTAAAAGATTTCGGTATCTTAAGATACCGCTTCCGCTTCTCCTCCTCCTCCTTTTTCTCGTCCTTCTTGTCATCCTCCTTGAGGTCAATAAAGTCCTCCAACGGAAGAAGCGAGAAAATGTCTCAAAATTCCCCCTTTCACAACTTCAACTTCACGTCCTGCTTCAAGTGTACCCCTAATGACCCAGCGAACGACACATACGCGTGATGTTGCGATGCGTTTGGGCCCCCCTTGTCAATTCTGCCCTCTTGCTCCTGACCTCCGCTGGTCCTTCCATCGCCCCTGCGTCACCACCCGGGCATACCCCACTGCGCCACCCGTGCCTGACCCTGTGCTCACCTCGACCCACGCCCCATGCGGGGACCTGAATGGACATGGACAGGGGATATCCCACCATCTTGTTCCCATAGAGTACCAAAAAGTGACCAGGTTCAAACAGAAATTAGATAATGAACCAGCAATATGAAAGTAGGTTGGGTAGGAAGTGGTCAGTGCTAATAAAGATCCGGACAAGGCAGACAAAAGGATAGCCAGTAAAAGGGATATGTGTGAGTGGAGGGAGTGTAGATTTAGGGCAGGGGAGGTCTTGATTAAGCAGTATGGGTGGGGCCCTGGGTAAGGGTGGGTATCATATCTATAGGTGGCCATTTTTGGTAAGTGGTTTAGCCATCTTAATAATCACAGCTTGGAACAGCTTTTCTCCCTCCCTCTCTTTGAGATATGGTTTCTATGTGTTTCTAAGTTGTGTTTCTTGCCACAGCATATGGTGGAAAAAGGTCCCTTGTCAATCAGGGTTAGACCAGCATCCAGTGGAATGGATGACGGGGCTGATCCCTCCCCTAACCTCGGTTATGGTTATGGGTAATGTATGTGCCCACTGAGCCAGAGGCCGGCCAGTGGTAAGCATGGAGTTAATGTAAGGCCAGTTGTGAGGCCAGTTTGTGTATAGGACGAGGGTGGAGGGCAGATGCCCAGTATCAGCAGGAATGGTTGGCAATGGTGTTGAATTGAAAATGTTTATGGTTACATTATGTTAATGTATGGTATTTAATGAAATTAATGATATTTATTGATATTAATAAAGCTGTGGCCTGTTTGTCACCATTAACATCTTGAGTCTGTTTATTAAGGTAAGCTAAAGGGGTGTATTCACATCTACACAGTACCCACTACCTTCACACATGAATTGGGTTTTTTTTAACCCAAAGAACTCCACCCTTGAGGAACTGGAATGTCACATTTATTCCTAGCATGAACTACTTAGGCATGCAGGTATACTGTTAATTAAAATGTAATTTTTCATCTTTTACTAGTAAATCGGATTGTATATGTTATATTATGCTTTCTGTGAAGTCTAACAATGTGCACAGTTGCAAGTTCTAATGCAATACCTTAGATAAGATATCTACACTAAACATTTTAACATGCATTTACATAAAATTATCTCACTCGTATTAAAATTCAGTTTCTGCAGGAATTGTATAGGACGTATTCCTATCATGGACAAATCAAACCTGGCTCTATCTCTAGAACATTTCTGCACACAGAGACAGGGGCGGGCTGGGAAGGGGGGCAGGGGGGCAAATGCCCCCCAGGCCGCCCTAAACCCAGGGGCCAGGGCTGCCCACATCCAGCAAAAAAAGGAAAATCTGAATCCCCTCCCTCTGGCTGAAGACTCAGATTTTTCAACTTACATCACTCTTCCTGTAGCCTGCAGTCAGTGGAGTCGGTCGGCCGGCCTCTCCTGATGATGTCAGGAGGAGGGGGCGACTTTCACTGCTCTTCTCCCAGGACCGCTGGGGAGTCTGGGAGAAGAGCAGAGGAAGCCACGCCCCCTCCTCCTGACATCATCAGGAGAGGTCGGCCGACTTAACTGGCTGCTGCTGTATGCTGGCTGCTGCCCAAACCTCCCTGGCTTAAGGTAAGACTCAGGGAGGGGGAAATACACTTTCGTTTTTTTTTTATTCCCCTCCTCAGCCCTGCTCCCCCCTCCCCCTCCACAGCCCTACCTCCCCCTCCTCAGCCCTGCCCCCTCTCTTCCCCCCTCCTCAGCCCTGCTCCCCTCCTCAGCCACTGTCCCCCTCCTCAGCCACTGTCCCCCTCCTCAGCCCCTGTCCCCCTCCTCAGCCCCTGTCCCCCTCCTCAGCCCCTGTCCCCCACCTCAACCCCTGTCCCCCTCCTCAGCCCCTGTCCCCCACCTCAGCCCCTGTCCCCCACCTCAGCCCCTGCCCCCCACCTCAGCCCCTGTCCCCCTCCTAAGCCCCTTCCCCCACTCCTCAATCCATGTCCCCCTCCTCAGCCATCCCCTGTCCCTTAGTCAGGCTCTGGTCCCTTAGTAAGGCTCTGTCCCACCCTTTCCCTGCTCCTTTTTTCCCCCTCTCAACTCCTGCCCCCTTTCTCAGCCCCATGCCTCCCACTACAGCCCCATAACATCCCCACTACAGCTCATCTTCCCCCAATTGCAACCCATATAACCCACACCACAACCCCTTTCCCAAATTGTAGCCATCAACCTACTTAAGCCCCTATATCCCCCCCTACATTTCCTAAACCCCCCAATTACAGTTTATACCCTCCAGTACAGCCCCTGTCCCCCCACTACAGCCCTGTCCCTTTACTCAGCCACTGTCTACTGGTTTTAAAAGTGTAAAGTTTGGGTGTATGTGTGTGTCAGTATGTCTGTGTGTGTGCGCCAGTATGTCTGTGTGTGCGTGCAAGTATGTCTCTGTGTGTGCCAGTTTGTGTGTGTGTATGTCAGCCAGTATGCCTGTGTGTGTGTGTGTGTGTGTGTCAGTATGTCTGTCTGTCTGAGTCAGTATGCCTGTAACAGTGTGTCTTTCTGTGTGTGTCTGTGTGCCTGTCAGTGAGTGTGTGCGTGTGCCTGTCAGTGAGTTTGTGTTTTTTAGTGTGCGCCAAATCAGCAAGTGTGTGTGTGCTTGTCATTGAGTGTCTGTTTAGGTGACTGCTCCCCCGGCCCCCCCTTTGAATCACATGGGAAAGGTGTTTTTACTCTCCTCTTGGTGCAATGGGCCACTTGACTAGATTTGCCCCCCAGGCCAAAGGCTGCCAGCCCTCCCCTGCACAGAGATATGCAAATCTCAAAATATTGAGGACTAAATGGGAAATCAGAGACTGCACAAATCATATTTTGTGTAGACATGTGCATTTGTATTTGTAAGAATGAAAAGATTACCGAAAATTTAGATTTTCATTCATTCAACATTGCAGCGAGCAATGCACCTAATTAAAAGAACTGGGGGTGTACAAATTAAAGTCCACCACTTCCCCCATACCTCCACATTGTGGCTAATATAATATTTTAAAAATAAAATAAAAAAATAATAATAGAGGAGAGTGCCTATCTATGCCCCCACCCACTATATATAAACAATGTGGGAGGACATGGTGTCCCACCGTGCCCCGTCCATGGGACCTACTCACATACCTGTCCCTTGCTTTCTCCTAAAGGGCAGCTCTCTACTCTCCACTCCAGCTCTGCTTCACCCCCACCTTATTTGATTGCTATCTCCTGTCCTATTGTGTTTTATACCCCACCTCTTCTAGACTGCAAGCTCGTTTGAGCAGCGTCCTCTTCAACCTATCATCCCTGAAAGTTTTTTGTAGTTGTCCTATTTATAGTTAAATCCCCCCTCCCCCCCTTATAATATTGTAAAGCGCTACAGAATCTGTTGGTGCTATATAAATGACAACAATAATAAATAATAATAACAATAATTGGGTGAGGCCTTTAAAATAATTAAATAATGGGAGGTGGACAAATCAATGTCCACCCCTGTCTCCATCTGTGGCAAGTGGGTGGAGACTATTAATAAACATTAAAAAAACAGGAGGAACATCCTAATGTCTCTCCCTGCCCCCAGGGCCAGATTTCCCAGTAACTGCCTACAAGCACATGTACTCTAGGAGCTCCTGTTTTACGGGGATATCTACTAAACAGCTGAAAGATCAATGTAGGCGCCACCCCAAAGAGTAGATGGGTTTCCACTGCCAGAAACATCCTTCTCCCAAGTGTGAGGGGTGTTACGGTATTCCAAGTAGTCATCCAAGTAGAGAAGCTCTTACAAGAGCTAGTAGTGATAGCTGTATAGCAGTTCCCTACAATAAGAGACAGAACTCTGTATTGAGGGTGAAGTAGGTCTCTTTTAATGGTAGCTACACTGGCCTTTTATGCAAGTCCCTATCCAAGGGATACACCCATGTGGACCTTGTTGGGGACAGTGATACAAAATGATCAACCAAATATAACAGAGTTATACAGTGTGACACTCCCATACAGGACATGCAGTCCCTCCCCTCTGCCTGGGAGATAATTGAGTCAACTACTGTCTTTAACTCAATTATCTCCAGGCGAAAAATAACATATTTTAATATAATTTGAAAGTACCCCAAAACACAAAATATCCCATGATAGCCCTGATCTGGGGGAAAAACAAATAAAAAAATCACCCAGATCGGTTCAGTGGTTCAGGATTTGTATGGAGGTCTTATTTCTGACAGAACGCACACGAGGCTCCTGCCCAGAATAGTTCCACAGAATCAGACTGTGTGGCCGGTCTCCTTCCTGGGTATAAAACTAGTGTCTATAGGAGAAATAACTGTTCGTGTATCCTTTCTCATAGTCGTAGTGGTTTGTGAGATGTTATTACCGATCCTTTCTCATAGTCGTAGTGGTTTGTGAGATGTTATTACCGAACACAAAAATCCGTGGACATGGAAGTCTTGTGTGTGTCCGATTCTAGTTCCATGCACTCGACGACAAAACACAGCTGGCTGCATTTGCATTCCAAGATGGCCGACGCCACATGTTCGGGCATACGAACGCTGACCACCCAGTCGACCGTTAGAACGTCGGGGTGTTTGCGGTTTTACAGGTGTTAAGGGGAGTCAATAAAGTTAACAAGCGCCACACTCCGCATCTGAGTGGTCATTCGTTCGGTAGTGTTTTTGTCAGTCGAACGGACAATGGTGAAATAAGGCATAACTGTACTTGGTCGAACGGATAGGCGAAAAGACACATAAACTTTAAAATTCAGGGACAGAGGGTCTGTCTTAATCAAAATTAAGAAAATAACTTTTTAAATGTTGCTATTTCAGCAGTTTAACATAAATCCCTAATTTGGAATCCTTACATTGGATTTACATATTTAAGGATACCACATTATGAAGCTGTTTAGAAGATAGCTCCTGTATTTGGTGATTGGGATCCTTATGGCAATCCCATGTAAGGAAAACAAATTAGGGGGTTATCTACTAAAAGCTGAAAGACTGTCACATTCATTCATTGCCCATAGCGAATAACAGGCTTCTAAAATTCCGGAATTACCACATTTCCAGACCGAAATTCAGGTTCAACAACCCAAAACTGTAAAAATATCAAATCATTTCAACACAAATTGCCCCTCCGCACATCTCTACTTAATGTTGCAATTTGGTTTTCAGTTTGCTATAGTTCGGAGTTTACTGATTTTACCTCTATGTGTATCCAAACATGAAATGAGATTCAAGACATAGAACTCATGGCATATATGCCATATTCCCTTGCACTAATGGGTTGCTACAGTAAATTATCTTGTTTTATGAAATAGTATACAGTAAAAAAAAATAAAAAATTATAATTATGTGGTACACACCTAATTAAAAATACCATAGTTGTTGAAATATTTAATTGAAGTCCTTTTTTTCATTTTTTTTTTTTTTTTCAAGGGACAGGTTTACTAGATGATAAAACTTGTCTTGCGGTTTTAGTGTTTCTGCCAAAACGCTGTAAGCTAAGTACAGTGGGTGGGGTCAGTTGCGGACATTAAATGTAAAGAGAAAGCAGCATTTTTTCGTGAAGCCTTATTCTGAAGGCTTAAGTTGGGCTTCCTGCCAGGTACTCAAGTCCAAGACAAATAGCCTATGTGTGTGTTTTATGCACAAATATGATTGAGGTTTTCGCTGGGTAGGAAGGATAGCTGTTGTGAAATCCTGCTGGTTAGAATTTATTCATTATTCCAGGTATTTGTTTATTGAAAAGTTCTGTGAGGTAATTTAAATTAACAAAATATAGGGTGACCTAACAGAGCTTCTTTAACCTTTGGGAAACATAACTTCACCAAGGTCCAACCACTTATTAACAGGTCATCTCATCAGGGGAGAAATTAGAGATTTGGAAAAAAAAATGGGGTTTTATGCAGAAACTTTTAATGCTTGCTTTGGTAACTTTGAACTCTCTCGGTGCATCAGTTTGTGAGTACTCTCAGCAATAAAAAAAATAAAATAAAAAAACCTCTGGATCTTTGTTATTTTACACTAGCTGCTAAGGCTGTCAGGTACAATTCCCACCAACTGTAACTGTTTTCTAACACATGAAAACCTTTAAAAAATATATATATATATATATTTATCCAAAGCACAGCTCGGAGATCTAACATTAAAATAGGTGTTTTGAAATGTCAGTACATTTCTTGTCTGTCTTATGACTAGGCTAATATACATTTTTAAAGCTCTAAAAAGATTTGTGGTAATGTGCAAATTGTCTGGGTTTTTTTTCACTAAAAAACACTTGGAGTGAAATGAAAATCTAATTTCAAAAACATGCCAAAATAGCTAGGCTTTTAATCTACGTGACTTGGAGTATTTTTCCAAATCAGCTAGTTTTGCCTGGATTTCACAATTTATTTATTTTTTAAATTCACTGCAGTTCGGTGTTAAAGGGGCAGTCAAGACTCCCAAGGCACTTTACTTTGCTGAAGTGATTTATATGTGAAGAGCCTGTCCTTTTTATACCTTTTACAAAAATTGCACATTTCAATAGAAATTGGCACTTTTGTAAAATAACCTGGTTACACCCCCTGGCTGCCAATCAGACAACCAGTCCTATTACTTCCCCCTTATTGCATGGAAAGTCTGTGATTGGACAGCCACAGCAAGTCTGGTCTGGGTTAGTAGGGGAGGGCTTGCAAAGCCTTCAGACAACAGATCTGCTGCTTTTGCAAGCTATTGTTAGATTAAATGCATGCATGTTTTCATTCGTTGTATATCTACTAAACAATGTTTTTATTTGGGCAGTGGATTGTCCCTTTTGGTGAATAAGACCCCAACTATCACTGCACTAACTCTTTCAGTGCTTGGAGGAGAATGACAAAACACGTAAATGGATCATGTGACTTAAAGAAATTAAAGCAGAATAAAAGTGAGGATTGTTTTCACTTATTTCTGTAAAAAAAATGGATTTCCACATACAAATTTAGAGAGCTGTCAGTTACAATACATGTGCATTTTCACAATACTTTTATGATGACATTACAATGTAAAGTTCTGATGATAGAACAGTTTTCAGGACAACAGAAATTCGGTCGAATGTCTATTTGGGTCAGCCAAACTGGCGTAAAACTGGACCAGTCAGTGGCCCATTTTGATATGCTTAATATATTTGGTTTGCAGATGAACTGCAAAAAAGTAAGCAACAGAGGGAAGAAGGAGCATGTAAAGAACCTCAGTGGTTATGGTACTGAGTTCTTCTATTCCTTTCCCAATAGCTGAGCATAAGTGATTATAGCGGTAGTTATGGTGTAGAGGAATAATAGAGATGAATGCAGCTTCCAAGATAATTCTTCCCAGCAAATAAAAGGTTGCCCAAGCATGAGCCTAGACTTCATGAAGGGTACAACAGGAATAATGTTTTATTGACCCTCTTCAGTCTGGCTTCCGCCCTCTCCACTCTACTGAGACCGCTCTTATCAAAGTGACTAATGACCTAATCTCCGCTAAATCCAAAGGTCACTACTCCATATTAATTCTCCTTGACCTCTCTGCTGCCTTTGACACAGTTGATCATGCTCTCCTCCTTCAAACTCTTCAATCACTCGGTCTCTGTGACTCTGTCCTCTCTTGGTTTTCCTCCTATCTCTCCCAACGCTCATTTAGTGTCTCCTTTTCCAAGGATACCTCCTCCCCTCGCCCTGTCTCGGTTGGAGTTCCCCAAGGCTCTGTCCTTGGTCCCCTTCTATTTTCTCTTTATACTGCCTCTCTTGGAAAACGTATTGCCTCTTTTGGATTCAACTACCACCTGTACGCTGATGACACTCAGATATACCTCTCCTCACCGGACCTCTCCCCGGCCGTCCTGCAACGTGTCACTGCTTGCCTCTCTTCCATCTCTGACTGGATGTCGTCACGCTTTCTCAAACTTAACCTCTCTAAAACTGAACTCCTTGTCTTTCCTCCTCCTAATACTGATCCTCCTCTCTCACTCTCCCTTCAAGTCAGTGATATCCACATAAGTCCATCCCTACAAGCGCGCTGTCTTGGCGTCATACTTGACTCTGGTCTCACCTTTGAGTCTCACATCCAGTTTGTTGCCAAGTCCTGTAGGTTCCAACTCAAAAACATAGCCCGCATCCGCCCCTTTCTTACGCAAGATGCTACCAAGGAGCTTGTCCATGCTCTAGTAATTTCCCGCATGGATTACTGTAACCCTCTCCTGATTGGTCTCCCCAAAAGCCGTACTGCCCCGCTACAGTCTGTAAGGAATGCTGCAGCTAGACTGATTTTCCTATCCAGTTGGTCCTCTCACACCTCGCCCCTCTGCCAGTTCTTACATTGGCTCCCTGTATCCTATAGGAGTCAATTCAAAGTGCTAACCCATACATTTTAAAGCACTGAACAATTCCAGCCCCTCTTATATCTCTTCACTGATCCAGAGGTATGCCCCTCCTCGTACCCTCCGCTCTGCCCGCGACCACCTCCTGACCACTGCTCGCACCCGTACGGCCAACTCGCGCTTGCAGGACCTCTCACGGGCGGCTCCTCTCCTTTGGAATAACTTGCCTACTGCCATCAGACTCTCCCCTAGTCTTCAATCATTTAAGAAGGGCCTTAAAACCCATCTCTTCAGGAAAGCGTATGGCCTCCCAGAGTAATCTCTCCCTTACATACCTGTCTCTTGCTCTCTCCTATGGGATAGTGCTTTGCTCTCTCCTCCAGCTCTGCTTCATTCCTACCTGATATTTCCTATCCTAATGTTTCTAATACCCCTCCTCCTATAGACTGTAAGCTCATTTGAGCAGGGTCCTCTTCAACCTATTGTTCCTGTAAGTTTTCTTGTCATTGTCTTATTTATTGTTACATCCCCCCTCAAAATATTGTAAAGCGCTACGGAATCTGTTGGCGCTATATAAATGGCAATAATAATAATAATAATAATAATAATAATAATTGATGCCACACTGGCTTTTATGGAAATCCTCCTGCAAGAGGACCTCCCACAGTAAACAAACGTGACAACCAATCATAACACAGATTTACAGTAAACAACTCCCTTCCTCTGCCTGGGAGATAATGAGATAAGTTAAGGAATAACCCACTTATCTCCAGGCAAAGGGCACACAATTTCCCCAAAACTTAGAACACCTCTTTATACACATGGTATCCCCACAACATGTCCCCTGATAGCCCCGATCTGGGAGACCAACATATTCAAATTTCACCCAGATCGGTTATGGGGTTCTCAAAAAGTATGGAAGTCTTAGTTCACCGACCACACACAAGGCTCCTGCCCAAAATAGTTCCATGAGTTCAGTGTGTGGGGTCGGTCAATTTCGAAAAAGCCAAATAAACAAATAAAAGGAATGGAGCGATTGTTCCCCGTGTTCGTGGGAACCATACTACTGAACGGCACTCTCCTAGCTGTTCGGCAACAAAAGGAAGCAGGCGTTCGTATGTTTTCAGCGGTGTTAGGGAAGTAGTTCCAGACACTCAACGACCAAGTCCCGTTGCCTCCTTTCGTGCAAACAAGATGGTCGCCGTTTTCTCCTCCACGTGGCATTCGACTATACGAACGGCGGAGTGCTTTATAGACGGTTCCCTTTGAAGATGATGAGCTAGGAGGGTGGTCGGTGTTCGGTAGTTTAATCTACCGAACCAATAAATACAAAATAAACTAAATAAAGCAGGACATCACGAATAAAAGAAGAAAATCCTGAAATTTGTCTATTTTCTTCACAGAGCAGTAAGAAAAAAAACTATATTTATATATTATATATCCTCATTTATATTTATTAAAGGAGCACTCCACTGCCACATAGCAAAAAGGTTTCTAAAAATCACTATTTGGTAGATATACCTCCATTGAGTACATGTATGAATTTTTTATGCATGTATTCATTGGAGGTATATCTTAAAAGAGCTAGCAAAGGCGTTAGTAATCCCTCCCCTTTTTTTCATAGAATAGACTTTCAGTCTCTCCACAGGGAAATAACCAATCAGAGGCTTCCCATTGAGAAACCTCTGACCTGGTACCCATGTGCATGCACACGCTAACATCTGGAGCTGAGGAGCTGGTGTGAGGTCAGTGAGGGAGAGGGAGGGGGATGCAGGCACGCTCAAGTAGTAAGGAATCCTCCCTGTCTGTTTGATTGACAGCCAGAGGGGTGTTCCCTAGTTAATTTATAAAAGGGCTGATTGAGTTAGGATATTCCTCACAAATAAAGCACGTCAGCAAGCTTAAGTGCTTTTGGGGTGTGGTTTTCCCTTAAGTGTCCACTTCTCACTTGATCAGTGAACAAAACAAAAAAATGTGTGACTGTCCCCTTTATCAAACATCTTTTTACAATGTGTTTCTGTGCTTTTGAAGACATTGTACAGCAAATGTCATTCAAAATTAAAAAAACATTGTATAGATTGAGCATCTTCCTACCACATATTAGAGAAGGGGGTGTACTTTAACTCTATTTTAACTCTTTGAGTATTGTATTCTTCTACAACACAGGGCGATCAATGCAAATGTGTATTTATAATATCTTAAGGCAAGGAACTGAATTCCAGGATGACAGCTCTACAAATCTTTACAATCAGCAACTAATTGTTCATGTTTACAACGTTTTTTCACAGTAAAATTACTTGTTCATTGTACCTAAACACCAATAAATTACTCAGTGTCAGCAAAAATTGTTACTGAGTCTCAGCCTTCATCTTGGTTTCTAAACGACACAGGACAGGAAGAGTCAGACCTAAACCTCGCTTATCTGATGGAAAATTGTAGATGTTCATGAGAACAAGTCTAGATAGTACATGTTTAAGGCAACTATGTAGGTCATCGGAAATCTTGTGTCCATATATGTTTAGTAACCATAATGCACATACTCAAAATACGCAAGAACACAGAATTTATTTGTGACAGTATAATTAGAGACAATCAAAACTGTAATGTAGAAAATATACTGTTCCCAAACTTTATTGTGTTTTTTTTTTTACTTTATACATGCAAGAAAAGGTGTCTGGACCTAAAACGATACTTTTTATCATCATGATGTATCAACACTGGGAATGAAATGTCCCAGTTTAACTGCCCGGATCATGTTGTCACCGCTGACCATGTCAAAGTGGAAATACTTTAATACTTGACCTACTGCATCAGAATATAATTGACTTCACTTCATAAGATTATGAACTAAAATAATTATATTTCTATGTCCAGTAAATTTTGAATAGGTAAGTCCTTGGTAAATCAACTCCTAGAGAAATCTCCTCAAACCATATATTCTTCATTAAACAGTATTTACTTTTTACCATTTGTGTGATACACCACAATATTTATTATTTTCCATAAAACAGGCAGTTCTAGTAGTTTGAGTTTATCTCAAGTGGTATTCTTCTAGTTGGTGGCATGAAGATGATAGATGCATAAAGCTCACAGCGTGCATTGAAGGTTGGCAACAGAGACACATTTATAATAGGACACTTGCTTCCTTCAACGCTAACCATCACTTATACACAATCATGCACTGGATCTTAATGCCAGTGCAAGTGGTCATTCTCTAATCAACAACTCAAAGTGAAGGTCACTTTCATTATTGGAATATGCTTCATTCTGGCATCTGGTGTCTCCTCTGTAGCAGGATCAACAAATAGACGTATGCATTTGGTTTCAAACTAATTGCAATTTGTCTGAATGCTGGGCAATCGGCGGCTCATACGAAAACCCGAACTCCAAAATGCTATATGGATGAATCATGAAAAACAAACTAATTGACCAACGATTCTAAAGTTTTGAATGTGGCTTAAAAAAAAAAAAAAAAAAGAATAATCAGGAAAAAATGTTATTGATGGTTATGGGTCAACCACTAAAGGTTAACTTTATTCTCAGGTCAAGCGGTGTCCATAGTTTACAAAAACCAATGTTAGAAAGTGACTAAGCAAATCCATTGCTCAGTAAATCATCTTGCCAACAAGCTGCATGGTTTTCTGATCTTGCAGCGAGTTGAACTGAGTAGTGCTTATGTCAGTATCAAAATGTTTCAATCAATTAATAAAGGCATCAAGTTATACTCTTCTATTATTTAAACTCAAGGAGTATGAACTCGACAATATTAGAAGTTAAGATATCTACACCCTTTAAATATCATTTTTTACAGTAATATTATGTTACATGACATGTTCTCAAGGTATGTTTAGAAAGAATTTTCACAGTTGGCAGTCCTCTAGAGTAATACCTACCTCTGATTCCTGGGGCTTCCTTAGAGAAGGTTAGAAAGTGTGTGAACTTGTACAGCAAAAGCAACGAACATACCTAGACAGTCTTTAAATAAAATGATTGTATCATAAATACTACTATAACTATATGTATTGCACCCTTCAAAATATTAACTGTTTGTCAATCACGAAGAAAATATGAATCGGCCACATGAGTCTAGTTCTTAAGGATAGACAGATGGGCAGACAGAAAGCTGGAGAGAGTCATCCACTGCAATATGGATGTCTAGTTAATGATCAGCGAAGAGAGAGGTGGGTGTGCTACCCTCTCCTTCCTTAAGAGCTTGTTCACTGCTCCACTTAACCTGGCCATTTGTAATGTGCTGTAACTGATAAGTGTGATCTTCATCGCAGCATCCACCATTCCAGATCAAAGTAGACAGGTCTGATGCACAGCATGAACAAGCCCTGATACCTGCCTGGTCACCTCATACTTTGCGTAAAGGTGGTGGAATTAAGTTCAAAACACTACACATGTATTCACACACTGTATTCACAAATTGACAGATTACATGCAAAATTCTCTTTTGATGACAGTCACTGACAAGGCAGACTTAAACCTGCAGCAAGTTTTGGAAATCACTATTACTTTATTGAAGAACACTGTGATAAGGGACTCACAGTATCCACTGCAAACTCGTATCGCTCAATTCAGTTATTCACTCACCAATAGGTACTCAGTTCCACCAGGATGTTGCAGTCCCATGACAGCAAAAACAACAGAGTAGACAGGCAACACAAAGTACGTGCCAAAGTGAGTCAAATGTTAATTCAAGGGGACACGGTCCCAAAATTACAATGTTTTGGCTCCCAAGAGCCGTAATCATGTATAGTGCATGAAAAACCAAGTGTGTATTTAAACTCTAAATCTATCATGTGACCACCTGATCAGACGACTTAGGTAATCACAAAATGTGACAAGAAGTGTTCTCAAACAGTATAGACATATTACATACAGGTACACGTATAATCGACAGAGGTTACAAGGATAATAAGAAAAGGGAAGTAAGTTGTCATACATCATGGTCGCAAATAAGTAACATATTCAAAAATTCAATGATGTTGCCAAAGTGGAACATGGAGGTCAGTATGGACATTTGTTTTAGAAAAGAAGGACAGGAGTACAATTTCAGGCCACTATGAACAATAGAAAGAATACATATTCATGTTAGTCACTCAAATCCTAATAATGCAATGTCCTTAAAAGGAAGAGTTTCATGTAAATTGCCTATTCAGATGCCTTGACCACATAGTATCCAAGGTGTGAACCCAATAAGTGTCTTCTCTCAATATTTTACTGTCCCCTCCTAATGGTTGCAACATGATCCATGATTTGAAACCACAACCGAGAAATGTTATGATTTGAAGACAGAAATTGTGCTGGTACTGGAAGTGATAAGAGACTACTTTGCTCCATATAGTACATCGTAGTGCTATGATTTTTCCTACATTTGTCAAGAACGGTTAGATTTTTGTTGATCCACTCTGTATCACAATATACGAACAAAATGTTATCCCTAGTTTCTAAATGCGTGGTAATTGCCCCCCAGTGGGGTAGTCCTCAAAAAGAGAGGGAACCTCAGCATATGTTTGGTTAATTGTACCTAAAAGAGAAAAAAGCTGCCATTAAATATACATGTTAAAAAGAGGCTGAAATTCAAGGTACATGGCTTGAAGAATTAGTTACCAGTGGTACTTGTTTGGAACAGTATATGAAATGCTGATCTCTGTAATACGAACACACATAAAAGGTTTAAGCTTTGATATGTGCCATTCTTTGTGATGCCTACATCATATTAACTACTAAAATATATTAGATAGCCCTTTGGGGAAGAAATCTTTCATCTCAACATGCCTGAGATTCTGTTTCTTTGTTTTTCTCACTAGAATTTTTATTAAAAAATAAAAAAAAACCTCTACGCAAATTAAAATTTCTTCTGATTGTTCCGCTACACAAGCCGTGGAAAGAGAAGGGTAGCGTTGAGTCTCAAACGTGGAGCCTTGATCATGGCTGGAGAAATGCAGAAAAAGAGAGCCAATTCCATCAAATTTTAAAACGTAAATACAATGATGTCCTAAAAATTAAATTGGAGAGCAGACCAGTTGAAAGCTCTTCTTACTTTACATTATTACCAAGATAATATTATTCTCCGTGAATTCGCTGAACCTCGCAGAATGGATCAAAGACTCTTCATGGCTGCAGCCTATATAGCTTTATTATATAACCAGAGTGCATATGAATCAGATAGAGACGTTTGTTTTACATCTAATAATGAAAGCCCTGTTTCGGCTCATTGTTTTAACAATCATAATAGTTTTTGTTACTTGTTGAATGATTTATATTTTGTGTAGTGTATGACTATGCTATGTCTAAATTTTCCTTTACCTAAACAATGTTTTGGGACATATAAAACGAACTTAAATAAATAGATTTGTGTTTAACCCTTTTCTTAAGAAGAGCTTCTACATTTTCGAAAAAAGGACCAATAGCTCATTTTGTATGAAATTGGTAGAATTTTCCAAATGTTTTCTATTCTTAGCTGTATAAATATTTTAAAAACACTCTCATAATCTACAACAACTCTTCCTTATCTATTTGTGTCACAATTATTTATGTTAGAAACAAGACACTTCCTGTCCCTTTGCTGTAGGTTCCCTCTTTTTTGTCACTTGGGAAACATTCCTGTCTAATTTACCACCTGTAAAAGCTTGGTTGGCGTTTTCAGACCTAGACACATCCCTTTGTACAGTTTTTATTTAAGCTTGTGTGTCTTAGTGGCGGAGGTAAGATATCAAAGCATATATATTCCACAGACCCCAAATGATTTCCAGGCAGAGATATTTGAGAGGCTGGTTCATTACTTTACTCTGAACTGGCTCTGTACCAAACACCGCATTGAATGCTTTGGCATTTCACTAAAATATTATAGAAGGTGGGTGTGTAAAAGTATTGTTTGGGACAGCCAAGAATTATGTTTTAGACACTTAGACATGTAGGATATGAAGTGTTAACATCAAAATGTGATATGTCCCCCACAAAAGTATTGTCAAGTGCATACCAATTTCTAATAGCTGGCAACTCTGGGGGAGACACAGGGTTTGTCGCGGCCTGGCACAGGGAATTAAAGACTACATTCAGTAGGCAACAGTGGACACAGGCTTATGTGGCACACAAAGGCAACTCCGCATGTGCCTCACATCTGGAGACCATGCAGAAAATCCAATATTGCTGGTACTTTGTTCTGGAGAAATTGGCCCATATATATCCAAACCCAAGTAACATGTGTTGGAGGTGCCATAACATTGGAACCATGCTACATACTTGGTGGACTGGTGGAGACCACTCCACCAGTCCACCAAGTATGTAGCATGGTTCCAATGTTATGGCACCTCCAACACATGTTCACTAATCCACTAATACAACCCTATTGGGAGATGGTGGGCAGGATAATCTCAGGGCTGTTAAAATCCCCTTTTCAACTTGAACCTGAACACTGCCTCCTGTTTATTAGCCACCAAAGATAGTCCAAACTTGACTTGAAATCAATATTCCAAGTTCTTTTAGCTGCTAACACCCTTATAGCCCGATTGTGGAAGTCCTCACAACCACCGGATTACACAGCTCTTATGTCACAAAGCTCACTGAACTGGGAGAACGAGGCTATGGCCAATATGTGCATAAGGGCAAGCCCAATCACGCAGAGAGCAATATCGATGTGGGCCGATTATTTAAGTTAGGTCCCATTGACATTAAGTCCCTATTGAGGTAATCAATAAGAAAAAGAAAAAAACACGTGAGGTGTCTTTGTCACACTCCCCGCTGCCAGGCGGAGAGAGTGATGACAATAGAGAGGAGAAGGCGAAGGTGGGTGACAGCTGAAGTGCTTCCACGGGCCACATTCCACGCATGTGCACGTCTAGGGTCAGGAGGCCAGTTCCCTCCCCCCTCCCTCATACACCACCCCTACCCTTGCCCTGTTCTTCCCTACTTGCACCCGGAATATGCAACACTTACGAGCAAGCTGAGGTAAATACTCCGACATAAACACTAAATTATTCAAACCCATCGGGTAACGCCTTATGGTGTTATCTGTTACTGTAAACTGTGTGCCATGCATAAAATACAACCAGAAATGAGCAAGACCAATGTCAAGATGAAACTAATGATGTCAGTGAGACGTAATCGAAGACAGATATTGTATATCAGGTGTTATCAAATTGAAGGGTTCCTTAAATGATGACAGTCACAATGCATGCTCCACTTCCTTGCCACTACCTACCCCTATTTCTCTTTTGTATCCCCCCCCAACAAAATGTTTAATAAAGATTGTCAAATTGAAAAAAAAAATGTGATATGTCGTGTTACTGCCATTATCAAAAATATATATGTCTACTATCCATTGCTGTAAGGAAATAGTGTACCCTTTAGCATTAACATAAAGGAAATGTTAAAATATAATGAGAATCCATGTTTTATCAACAATTATGAGTTAATTAAGCAACTGTTAATTGCCTAGTGTCCTGTGTTATTTTCATTTCACTGTAAAGACTTAATAATGAATACCCACTGTGTGTAGTGGTAGCTTAAATTTCTTCCTGTGTATATTTTTTCCAGAGTCCTGGAAAATTGTGACAATTTACCAGATATCATAAACATTAACCCTATGATATCACATAGAATGTCGCACTATTAGGAATTTTTAATAAAAGTGAGAATTTAAAGTAAATTTTAAATTTAAAGCCAGAGTGAGTTAATGATTAGCCCTGTGTGTCTCTGAAACTAACGCTTTGGGAATGTTGACATTAAAATGGATCTGTTATCGATGGAGCTCCCGACCAAAAGACCGACAAGCATAGCAAATATAGACACCCAGACCGGAATTACCGTACCCAGCAGTTACCTCAGGAGCCCTAAAGCCCGATGGGGAAAAAGACAAAGAAACCAAGGCAAGACATGCCCCGAATGGGCATGAACATCGGAGATTTATGGCGGCAGGCCCAAGGAGCACAAGGGCTCAAAATGGCGTCCATAACTGGGGACTGCTCGGACCTCTCTGATGATTTCTCCTATGGAACGGAGGAGGGATACATACCAGCCGCGGCACCACTTCCACCACAGACCCCAGCCAAAGTGCAGGACACGGCTCCAGTGACGGCCACCCTATTAAAAGAACTTCTAGCGGAGCTGCAAAAGAATTTACAGGCCGACATGGCAACTATCCGACAAGACCTCAAAGGCCTGACGGGCCGAATAGGGGCGCTGGAAACAAACTCACTCACCTTCAAGCAGCAGCTCACAACCCTCCAACAAGAGGTTAGAGATCTGCAAACTTTAACCTGCTCTTATGAGTGCCGTTTTGCCACCCTCGAAGATTCCCGCCGCCGGAACAATGTAAAGGTTAGAGGGGTCCCTGACAATGTGCCCGACGAGGAGCTCCCACACGTGGTGAGGAGGTTGCTGTCTGCCCTACTCACGCCCAAACAGTCCAGAGCAATGGACACAGAAAGCATTTTCCGAGTGCCCAAATCAGCCAAGGCACCGGCTTCAGCAACCAGGGACATGATAATACAATTTGTCCGGGGAAAGGATAAAGAAGCCTTTTTAACCGCGCTGCGCGGCAACTCACCATTCGCCTTTGAAGGCATGACACTGACTTTCTACGCGGACCTGAGCGGCAACACCCTGGCATGGCGCCGGGAAATGCGCCCGATCACCACCCTCTTACAGCAGAATAAAATCACCTATCGATGGCGCCCGGCTCGCACCCTCTCAATCCTGCAAGGAAATCCAACGCATACCATACGGGACCTCCGAGAGGCCACGATGATCCTGCAGCGTCTAGGAATTCCCCATCACTCCCTCAACACAGACGCCCCGAAACCAGCACATCACCCAACACACGGATGGAACCCGGGTGCCACGACGGAGTTTACACCCAGACAGCCCGCCCAGGGCACACAGGACACTGCCAGAGCCTAATTCTCCAAAGGGCCGCCTGTCGCAGGCCGAACCCACGACATACCCATTTCACGGAAGGTGACTTGAATCACATTCCCACATGCATATTCCCATGTTGGCTACACACCCTCGAAGTGGACACATATCCACAATGTGACCCTTATCCTTTGTTCTTTTTTGCCTTCTGATTATCGTTTTTTGTCTTTTGTTTTTCCTCGTATCTCCAGCCAAGGGGCTCCTTGGGCTGGACATAACCGAGCTGAATCCGAGGTCTGGCTAAGCTCCACCTTACGGAGACTACCGGCTGCACTGTCATGTTAAACGCATAGACTTTAGCACTGGGCCACGACAGGCTTTGCTATAATAATTTTACCGTTGATATTGTTTAAATTGTTTAAATTGTTTAAACTGCTCTCTATGGCACGTAAAATAGGCTACACACACCACACCTCTCAGCAAACAACCAGGGAACTGGACAACCGAAGGCCACACCAATAGGGCACCTAGGCTACTCGTAACAGGATTGACCGTACTCGTATAACCAGTAATATATCCCCCAGATGGAGAGGAAAGGAAAATACACAATCGCAGGCCGCACTCACCCGCTTCCTAACCCTCAGCGTCAGGGCGTATACACAATGGGGTGACACACACCACATAGGTGCACTGTTTAGCTACTCAGCTACACAACATCGGCCCAACAGTTGCCGACGCAAACAACAGACCTCTGTGACGCACAGAGAGCCCGCAAGTACTACACATGACAGCAAGAGCCACTACATAGCTTGATCTCATGCATCACACATAATTTTACTCTCAAACAAGACAACTCATCGACATAACTGTTAGAACGAATGTTTTAAGCGCATGTATAATCTAACTCTACTTACACTATGGCAAAACACTCAGATATATCTGAACCTGCGTAGCCACATAAACGACAAGATAGTCACTACAGCACGATGTTACCAGTTACAAAAAGCAGTCTTGTATATTTTATTTTATTTCAACTGACAAGATACCTCATAGTATTAGCCCTAATAAAAACTAAAATGTGCCTGACTAATAAATGTCACAACCCGCAATGCTGTAATAATGATGTGATATATACCCTGTTACCGCTGTTGTGGCGTAATGAGGATGCGTGTTTATTTTTTGTGCACATCAAAAATAAAGAATTAAAAAAAAAAAAAAAATGGATCTGTTATCAATTCAGCATTTCTGTTTCCACTGTTCATACTGATTTAGAAGCTCGGAGATAGATTTAAGAGTCAATGTTTCAAGGGTTAGAATTAAGGAATTGGCAAAATGAAATAGGTATACATGCAAAAGTTACTGGTTACTGTGAGGAATTACAATTTAGGAGTTTAAGAGTTAGGGTTAGGTTGAACTGTTAGGGTTAGGGAAAAGTCGTTAGGGATAGGATGTACAAGATATCACAAAGGTGGATGCTAATGAATGGTGACATAGAAAGAAAGGTAAAAGAACTTAAGACAAAAAGTTGGTAGCTGATGACATATGACACAGACTTGCAATACAAGTCGGTGAAAACTTTCAAATCATTCTCTAGATTGGCTGAATTCTGTCCAGATTTGTTCAGCAATTATTCTTCTACATTATAGCGCACACACACACACAAACACACACTATTTTAGTTAGAGCTGTACTGTAATATGGTAGGGAGCAAATTAAATGGCTTAAAAAGGAATAATCCAGACCCCTAAAACATTTTTGCTTGCTGAAAAGCTGTATGTGTATAGAGGATCTCAAATCTGGTTAATTTACAATTTACAAAACCATGCCATGCTTTGCTCTTAAGTTCAGAGACTAAAATCAGCCAGATTTTGCTATATTCCGCAGTGGTATTTGATACGAATGCATGAAATATTTTCATTGGCGCATCTGGTAGCTTTTCTTAGTGTGATAAAAAAAAAATTAAATATAAACTAAATTCCATAGATCATCTCTGGGGAGAAAAAAAAATCCCAGTGTAGATGCCTGAATTGGCTTTGGTCAAACAGCTGTTCTCTGTTAGCCTGGGCTGAGTATTGGCCCCTTAATAGTTCCAGGGCACAGATGTGCAATTCAATGAATTTTACATGTGTTCTGGGAAAACATTTGTAAGCTGGAGGTACAGACACAATCCATCAAATGCCACCAATTTTTCGCTAAGAAGCTGCAATAGTCAACAACTGCCTACCTTTGCATTTTACCTTCTTGACGTAATAAAAGTTGCACGTGGCACTAAGATTGACTTAGAAGATATGGAGATTTAGTGCTGCCCACAACATAGCTTAACACTAGTAAAAATAACTCACACTGCCAGCTACATTTGTCACCCATAGAAGATTTTTAAACATAATAAAAAGTAGAAACTATTCAATATGCTAAGGATTAGTACAAGAAAAAAAAGCACACCAAAGCTCTATACATTTCTCGCCTGCTTCAAATCCGTGCTAACCTGCTCTAAACCTTTTCCTGCTGTTCGACACACAATCTCTAGGCACCAAGCCCTTGCAGAATATGGGCACACTGCCCAGCTAATCCATTTACTGCTCCAAGTGGAGAGCTACAAAGCTGCAACTCTAAAAGTCAAATAAATAAAAACATGACGGGGAGGCATGCAAACTGGTCCCCTCTTAAAAGAAATGTAAAAGGAGAACCCCAGGACCCATTAGTAATCAGGGAAAGTCCAAAGAATGAATTTCTTCACCCTGACCTCAAGAGGACAATTCTTCTTCCTTCCAACTTTGGTGCCATAGTTTGAAGGGGTTATGATAATGTTGGGTCCACGAGGGTCCCCAAGCACCCTGGCCCACATATTGTACACTTTTACCATATGGAAAAACATACACAGACCTCTCTCCCCATTTACAGAATTGTGAACTGAGACATCTCTCCCTATTTATACAATAGAATCCCTGAGCCAACTGATGCCAGCCTGCCAAGGTAAATAGACCCGGTATTGCCCAATCCACTAAAGCTCCCTCACCCCTCCAGATAGCATGGAGGACATTGGTCCAAAAAGTCATGACCATACTTTGCAAAAATAGAGTCATAGTACGTACTCAAATTTTTACTTTGTTTTTTTGAGCCTATATCTAAGGGTCCAAGGGTAGACAAGAAACATAAACAAGCTATGTTTGATTCTACCATCACTGTCAATTTGGTGCTGCCAAATCCTGTAGTACTACATATCAATAATTTTAATGGATGTTGAGGAAGTGTATAATAAGGAAGTGAAATGTATGCCAATGAAATAACGAATACAATTTAATATTTATTGAAAACCAGCACTTATATGAAAGAAGTTGCTCTGCTTTAAATACGATATTCATTTCATTATTGGGTGTTTTTTTTTTGTCTGAAAGGTTGTCTAACACATAGATATTTATTTTTATATATGCACCTTTAAAAATTAAAAAAATCTACATATTTTCTTCATTTTCCTATAACTGCTAGTGCATAAACTCATAGACGACTCAGCTATCAGGGTCGATGTTTTAACGGTACCGTACAGGTGAGATTTGCAAATAGAATATTAGATTTCGGGAAGCGGACACAGCATCAGGGTAAATCGATTGTATTGATACCTTGGAGAAACACTGGTAAGGTTTACAAATAAAAGAAAATGTAGAAACATCAACAAAGCACCAGGAAGTTTGCCTCGAGTGTTTATAGATGAACTACAGACGAGCAAAACTGTAACTTTGTAGCTTTCAAATACACCGAACACACCAGCAAATCATTTGAATCAGTGGAAGAAATCCCCATCGTGGAATGCTTTCTTATATGTATTAAAAAAATCTCATTATAATGAATATGGCTCTGTTTAAGATACTCCAAGCACCATAACAACTTCTGCTCCTCGCTTAGGTTATGGTGCAAAAATTGCCCCAGTCCCTCTCCGCCTGCAAAAATCACTGCAGCTGTAAGACTAGCCTTTCAGGGCTTTGGAACGGACAAAGGGAAAACCAGAAACGTTTGTTTCTTTTTGGTCCTTCAAATACATTGTTTGTAGCACACAGATCTAGTTGCTCTTCCTTGATTTCTTTATTTTATGTACTTTGATTTGGACCTGCTTTGAGCAACAGGGTGCAAGGTTAGCAGCCCAGAGTTATCAAGTCTTATTTCGATTTTTTTGGTCCTGCAGTAACCCCTGCTCTGTCTCTATGTGGCCACAAAATTAAGAAGCTGGGCAACACAAACATCCTATGGAGGATATTTTATTGAAAAGACACCACAAACATGTAACGTTTAGGGTATGGAGCCTTCATCATGTATATCGTATGTATGATAGAGGATTCATAGACATTTGTTGCACATCAGTGTTAATTTTGTCGACAAACTATTTTAGTCAAATTTTTTAGATTTGACAATTCAGATGACTAAAATTAAAATGGCTTTTTAGTCAAAAGACTATGACTAAAACTGAGTTGAAATTTCCCACTCAAATTAGCACTGTTGCACATTTGTGGAGGTTTTTCCACAATAAAATATCCTCTATAGCAGGCCTGCACAACCCGTTCCCTCTCTCCCCTTCCCCTCCCCCAACAGATGTTTTTGAACTACAACCCCCATGATTCTTGAATAAAACAAATAGCCAGCGCCCATGATTCATTTAATGAAACAGATAACCAGGGAATCATGGCTGATAGCCAGGAGATCATGGGAGTTGTAGTTCAAAACATCTGAGGGGCTGCAGGTTGTGCAGGCCTGCTCTATATGTAATGATGTACATCCTGATGAACCTCAGGCCAGACACATTTCCGATTACAAGGATACACCATGACACGTCAGCTTAAATAAGTTTTACAGTAGGTTTCTATTGCTTGATAATGTTTATCATGGGCCATGAGAATGAAATGCCCCAGTTCTAAATGGTACCAACATAACCCCTTACTCATCCCCAATACATTCAGATCATTCCAATGTTATCACACATACTACACATTCTTACAAATGAATAGCTGAGCCATTAATGTTTGTTGCTAGTCTTACATTTCATTATTATACATAAAGTCATCTCCCTCCAGTTTCCTTCAACATCTAATGAAATTTCACACAAGCCCATAATCCATTTCGCCTGTGATTACTACGAACAGTAAAACCTTGCAAGGTAATATTTTCAGACTCTTGGATCTTCCTTTAAAATGCTTAGCAGGTAATATAAAACGATTGTAATTGACAATGCATTGTTAATCCAAAAGGAGACCTGATTTAATTAAGAATGCCAAAGGGCGTCATTTGAGGGCCAGGTATCTGAGACTTACGTTTTTTGATCTTAGACTCTCCCTGTAGTAACGTCCACACTGGCACAAAAGCTTAAGGGCATGAGAACAAAGGGAATTTTATGTGTCTGAATTCAAATTCTTTCCTTTGAAATCAAGCGTCCAGAATGGGCAATAAAACTGTGAAAATGGATTTCTGGCCGCATTTGATGTTAAGCCTTTAGTGTCAAGAGCCAGGTCTTTCTTTTATTTAATTTTTTTTCTTTCTTTTTTTATTCTTCTTTCTTTTTTTTTTTATTCTTGAGGGGAACTTGTCCTATAAATTATTTGCAACACTTTATAATCGCTCTGTCCCACCCAGGCTCTGTCTTCTGATCTTAAGGCTAGTCGTGATTAGTTTTTCATGTTCCCTTATTTTCTTTGAAACAAAAATCTGAAATTTAAGTAGAAAAAGATACTTGGAAGCATCTCAATTTAGGCAGCGTTCTATTCTAGCTTTAGAGATCCAATTTAGGTAGCGTTCTATTCTAGCTTTAGAGATCCAATTTAGGTAGCGTTCTATTCTAGCTTTAGAGATCCAATTTAGGTAGCGTTCTATTCTAGCTTTAGAGATCCACTTAAAATGACGGTGTGCGTTTCTTCAGTGCTATACACAAGTTTGGAAAAAAATGGGGTCTATTTGCTAACCAGCGAGTTGCTATGAGACCACACACTGTTTGCAAAACTCGGCCAAAAAATTAGTCCACTTGGACAAAATGAGAGCCACTGGGAGACTTTTTGACACATTTCTGTCAGTCTTTGGTTTAGTAAATATGTCTCTATATTTCTAATTTCCAAGTGGATGCAAACAATAATGAACTACGAATACTCGAGATATGGAATATTCTCACTCTTCTCATGCAATATATCTAAATCTAATTTGTGCCCAGAATTAATTGTGTATCGTTAAAATCCGACTTCACTAGATAGACTGCAAATTAAACTGCTGTTATTTAAACTTGCCCGGTGTCGATTTAAAGGAACACTATAGGGTCAGGAACACAAACATGCATTCCTGACCCTGTAGTGTTTAACCCGCCATTTAGGTGACTTGCCCCCCCCCCCCCCCTTAACCCCCTATAAAAGTTTAAAACTCACCTTATGCGGGGCCTGGCAGCCAAGATGGCCGGACGTGTGCTCTGAGAGCTCCGACACCAAATAATGCAGAAACGCTTATTTTAAATGACTCAACAAAATATATAGCACACAAGGTCCGGGAAACGGAAAGGCACTGTATATAGATCAGAATGATCCTAATTCCGAGCCGAAACGACACGGGTATGCCTGAACCGGCCACGCAGCCTGAACGGGAGCGGGATCTGAAGTCAGGGAGGGGCGGCCGACCTCCTGGCTCAGTATCTGGCCACCAGCATGAGAAATTCAAGACCCTGCTACCCCCCCCTCTGGACCGGCGGGGGATATCCCGGTCCACGCTGGGAACAACCACCCCAGCAACGCTACCAGATAGAACGACAATGTCTAAAGCAAAACGGGACTCACGAGGCTCAAACAAGATGGCGGCACCAACGCGCCCAGCGACAAAGCACACAATGTATAAGCCTCCCAAGCACATCATAGAGTTCTTTAATAAACTCTGTACTCACCTCTGGACGAGGTTACGCAGCCAAGAGCAGTCCTTCCAGCTAAAGAGGAGAGAAGCGGTGGCATGGATTAGACCGGCAATCAGGAGACAGATGGGCAGAAACTCCCCACGAACCTCCAGAAAGGGGTCCCGGAGGCAACGCCGGACATCAGCATGGCGGGAACCAAAGCATTGCCCCCCGGGTGCTAACACATGCACCAACACTCACCAGGGCGAGATCCACATACAAACCCGACCCGCCCACCAATCGGTGGTCCCAGTTACCCGGGACCAGCGGAGAACACCTCCACATCTACAGGCACACACAGTTGGCAGCGACGCTCCTCAAGAAACGGCACAGATCTCTACTGGTGAGAGACACAGGAGCAGGGCCCCTCAATGATCCGCCGGAGAAAGAAGCTCACTGGGGCATCAAGCCTACCCGCAAACACAGCCCACCAGCTCAACATCCAGAGCTGGCATCGGCTGAACAAATCAACCTACGCCAGGAACTGGCCGCTACCCTGACAACCAGAAAGCAGACAGGACATTATCCCCACCACTTCGACTAAAATAGTATGCGTTCTTGTTTGGCACCCCTTATTATTTCCTTTCCACCACTGTTACTTACGAGGACACTCGCTACCAGTGGACTCATACACTGTTAACCCACGATGCTGCAGACCATTACTAAGTCTAGAGAGAACAGTGAAGGGACTCTGCAAAGACCTCTCAAAGTTTCACTCAACTACTGTTTATTGTTCTTAATGCTCTAAGTTAAACGTGTCTATCCCTACTTAAGATGAGATTAAATAATTACATTAATAGCAGATAAGCATAGCTAAATTATTTGTACCTCACATGCCTAGGTAATGCTTAATATAGCAAGATGCAATGATGTTCAGTGCTAACCCTTGCAGTGCAAAAAGGTATTGTGAATGTTTCTCCAGTTATTAGTCAACTTGTTTTTGTTTATGTTAAGTATATTTTTTGGCCTATGAAGCCACTGACACAGCCAAATTTTACTTTCTCATGCCCTGAGCATAACTAACGGGCAAATGGAGACCTTAACGGGATATACACAAAATTGAAGTTAAGCTTGTTCAAATATAAAAATGTGCAAAAAAATCATGCCACTGTTTATCCTGCATGCAACTATATAAACACGCTGTTGTGGCGCTCTGACAAAACTATGTACCAACCTGCACAAAAAAAAAAAAAAAAACTCACCTTATTTCCAGCACCGCGCAGGTCTGCCAGCAATGGCTCCGCCCCCTTTGTGACATCATCAAAAGTGTAGATTGTTAGCCAATCCAATGCTTTCCCTGTAGGGAACGCATTGGATTGGCTAAAACTGGCATGAGGGAGGGGCCAAATTCCCTTTTGGCCAATGAGAACCTCCTCAGAGAGATGCATTGGATCAATGCATCTCTATGAGGAAAATTCAGCGTCTCCATGCAGAGCGTGGGGATGCTGAATGTCAGGGCTGCTTTTTCGGCAGCACTGACCCAGGAAGCATCTCCAGTGGCCACCTGAGATGCTTCCTGTGTAAACACTGCCTTTTCTCTGAAAAGGCAGTGTTTGCATAAAAAAAAAGCCTGAAGGGAATTATTATACTCACCAGAACAACTAGCTGTAGTTATTCTGGTGACGATAGTGTCCCTTTAACAGTTTTTGAATAGGTTTCGTATTTTGAATGTTTTTGTGTTTAGGATTCATCTCATCCTACGGAATTTCCCAGCAGGCATCTGACCTTCTCTTCCTGACTCGGTGCACAATTTTGTGTAATTTTCAAATCTTTGTGATGTAATAATAAAAGCAGCTCGGGAGATGAAAGGGAATCATTATCTTAAAGGACGGAGATAGAAAAAAGTGGCAAAATAATGTAAGATATGTATATATATGATATGCACACGCATACATACACATATATCACAACATAACGTATTAATAAAATAGGGGAAAAAAATCATAGATTTGCTTAAATACATTTCTATACACCAAGAGTACATAAAAAAAAAAAACTAAAAATAGATTAACTTAGTTCTTATTGTCATAAGGAGAAGTAATGTCTAAATGTGCATTTTGTTTCAGCATGGATAGATAGCATACCATTTATTGGAAACAAAAATGAGAATTTTGTTTGAACAGAAAACAGGGTCATAAATAAATAACATTTTCAACACATATTGTGTAATCCTCTCACATACACATATGTACCATTTTTCTTACAGTTTATATACAAATATGGGGATTAACATACAATGCCATTATCATGACATGGCCCATATCATATCCCCCTCATATTACAGCCATGCTGCAACACACAATTATGCATACATTGATACACGCACACAAATGTACACACAAACACACTGATGCAGAGAGACACAAACCGACACACATGCATACATAATGACAGAAACAGACACAAAGTCACAGTATGTGTCTGAAATTATATAGCTGTGTGCATTTCTGACTGAGCATGTCTGGCCATTAGTATCCTTTTAAGCTTGTGTGTATATCTGTATGTGTATCTGTTAGTGTGTCTGGATGTGTATATTATATGTGTATGTCTGATATATCTCTCTGCCTGAGAGCGTATATATCTCCCTATACTTTATTTTACCTGTTTACCTTTTGGTCAGGTTAGGGTCAATGGTCTAGTTCCCTTGTGCGTCAGTAGGGCTGTGCTGCAGGAATCCCCTTTAAAATGAGTGCCGACCAAAATTAATGTTCCCTTCTGGTCTTCTGTTTTTCTCTTTATACATCTTGTAGTCTAATTTACCTAAATGTCTAAGTAGTCTCTCATATCTCTGTGCAGGGGGTGGGTCCACCCTTCAATGCAGTGGTCTGTTCGTAAATATGGTGGCCTAGGTGACTAGCAGCATGACATACAGACACACATACACATAATATTTAAGTCACCCTGTTTCCTACCTTTTAGGTGCAGAAGGGTGACTTTTCCTGGGGTCCAGTGGTGGCTCAGGCTAATGGGAGTCAGAGTTCCCACTCTCACTCCCTCCTCTCCTTCCTCCCGTGCCGCTACTGGTGGGTGCCGCACGGGAGGCAGCGTGGCAGCGCCTGACTTCAGAGGGTGCCCGGTTGCGCTGTTAAGTGCAGCGCTGACCGGGCCCCCTGGATATTAATTTCCATCGGTTGGCCCTAACAGCATGGGTCCGCAGGACAACCCCTGGAGTTACGGTGGTAGTTCCGCCACGGACCAGTGGTTCCCAAACTAGTCTTCAAGGCATCCCTATCAGTCCAGGATTTAGGGATTACCAAGTTGTATCTAAGGTGTTTTTATAAAGAAGAACTACTGGGTAATCCCTTAATCCTGGACTGGTATGGGTGCCTTGAGGACTGGTTTGGGAAGTACTGCTATAGATGGGGGGGTTACAAATGTGGTGGCTGGCTAGCAAGCACTTGCCACCTGCCATTACGTGATTAACTGTCGTACCATCAATTATTATTTTTTTATAACTATTTGGCCACTGGTTTCTAGTTTTGACAGCAGGCCAACAGTAAACTCCAAATCATTGCTGAAAGAAGCCACTGCCATCAGAAAACAACATTACCATAAAGGAGTGTACATGGTCTGCAATAATCTGTAGATAGGTGGTACATGTCAAAGTAACATGATACATCCACATAAATGCCATGACTCAAGGTTTCCCAGCAGAACATTGCCTAAAGCATAACACTTCCTCTGCCAACCTGCCTTCTTTCCATAGTGCATCCTGCTGCTATCTCTTCTCAAAGTAAACAACGCAAACGCACACGCACACGGCCATCCACCTGATCTAAAAGAAAACATGATCCATCAGACCAGGAAACCTTCTTTCATTGCTCCATGGTCCAGATGTTCATGACCCCATTGAAGGTAATTTCAGAGGTGAACAGGGGTCATCATGGGCACTCTGAGCAGTATTCGGCTACGCAGTCTCGTATGCAGTAAACGGCAATGCACATTGTGTTCTGACACCTTTCTATCATGGCCAGCATTAAGTTTTCAAGCACTTTGAGCTACAGTAGCTCTTCTGTGTGAATGGACCAGAAGGGCTAACCTTCACTCCCCACGTGCATAAATGAGCCTTGGGCACCCATGACCCTGGCAGCGGTTCACAGGTTGTCCTTCCTTGCACCACTTTTGGTGGGTACAAACCACTAAATATCAGAAACACCCCACAAGACGTGCTGTTTTAGAGATGCTCTGACCCACTCAACTAGCCATCACCATTTAGTCCTTGTCAAAGTCACTATTTTTGCCTGTCCATTTCTCCTGCTTCAACTCATGGAATTCAAGAACTGACTGTTCACCTGCTTCCTAATATATCCCACCCCTTGATAGGTACGATTGTAACAATATAACCAATGTTATTCACTTCACCTGTCAGTGGTTTTAATATGGTGGTTGATCAGTCTATATATCTTTCTCACTGACAGCCACCCGTGTCCTGCGAGCAAGGTGCCACTAGGTCAGTTGCTGCTCAGGCTAGAGAGGGGTTCACTTTGCATCATCCTGCCACTTGTCACCCAGAGCTGATCGCTAGTCCTTCTTTGCCTAAAAGGTAGAACCCCAGATAACGTAGAATTAAAACTCCACTGATGCTTTGCATTTCTTTGCATGCCTTTAGAATGGCAAGGCATCATGGACGTTGTAGTTTTATAACAACATCTGGGGATCTACCTTTTGGGCATACCCTGATGTAAGCTAGGGTAAGGAAATTACTTCCAGAACTTGGTCTAACTTCCAACAATTGTTTTGTAGCATCATAGCAATTCTATTCACACAACATAGCAGGCTTCCTTTTCACTGATTCATGAGAGCAGCTCTCCCCACCCTGTCGTAAACAACACACACATATAGTTCAGGTCAATGGGTGCAGGAGAACCTAATTACTCTCATTTAGGTGAAGAAAGAGCCTGTTGAAAAAAACTTCTGAATTGTTTCGACACACACTTTCTGTAATAGGGGTTTGGAGCATCAGCACACCCTGTTTGGCCAAATACTCCACCTCTGGGACCCATAATAGGAGTGACTATCCTAAAAAAGGCCAGGATTTGAAGCATCCAGAATCCAGAATTTACCAGTCCGGATCCGAATTTCAGCCACACCTACAGCTGAAATTCGGACCATATTCCGGTACATTTGGAGCCTTGCCTGTGTGTATGTAGACATTGTTAAATAGCAAGAACAATGTCCATATTTTAAATGGCCCCGTACAGCATCAGATTAATAAAGCATAGTACACCCAGTGTGTAACCCAGTAAAAGATAATATTGCCTTGTTAGATTTTATGAACTACTTTTCCATGATGCTCAGCCAGCGTTTGGCCAAGAGAGAGTGACAGAGCATCACAGGAAATGAATATTGTAGTGCACTGCCCAGGTTAGCTGTGATTTGTTTAACTTGCAGCTTAAAGCATCATATTTCCATGAACCAATGTTTGTAATATAGGGCAAGGGAAAGGAGAATCAGATATGTAGACACATCAGACATGTCGGGATTAAGCCAGGTGCCTGTAGCAGTGTATGGTGTATCAGTGAAATGCCTTGATTGACATTGCACATTTACAATGGTTCCACCCTGTCTGCTAACAATAAATAAAAGAGCTCTTTCAGTTGAGGTCATTCTTGTTTGCATAGCTCTACAAAACCTTTCGGGCTCTAGTTCCAATAAACGCTGCATTGTTTTAAGTTGCGAATCCATGTGTCATAGCTCAGACTCTTTGTTTAGGATGAATGACAAAAAAAGTGTTGGCAACATTTTTCTGAATCAATTTCGAAACATTACGACTGGTCATTGTTACTCGTCCTGTTATTTCAAGAAAACCATAAAATAAATGTTTAACTTGTCGTAATATAACCTGTTACCAACAGCATACATTTTTAATATAATTCGTGAGGCTTAGCAATCTCCAGAGTTTTTTTCATTTTCTCTAATTAAACAGTAATCTTAGCTTTGTAATAAATATTATCATTAATTGTCATTATTTGTCCATGTCCTTTGAGGAATAAAGTAATCTACTCTAGATTGTACTGGAAACAATTACAGGGAACCTCTACAATGTCTACAAAGACCTGACTGGGGGACAATAAGGATTGTCATGTAACAATATCAGCGACATCACTGGTTGACCACCTATGACTCATTATTTGCACCAAGATTTATGTGGCATAGAACCCATGATGAGCTTGGCCTCTTCGATGCAGTCATGTGCGTTAAGCAAATTGAAGCTTCTCTTTTTATCCACAAGCCAGGTTACAGTTTGGATAATTAAACTTTAAGTTCAGTCTCTGCCAATATCCTGAAGCGTTGTAGGCTAAAGCAAAACATTACACTTAGTCCTGAAGTCTTTCCCACTCCCCCTATTAACCTCCTCCTCCTCCTCCGATGACTAGATTTATTGCTAGCGTGTTAGGACATCATGTTGGGAATGTCCCTGGAAGATATTGTTGCCTTGGTTGAACTCTTAGATTTGCTGTGGGCATTTACCATGAATTGAAAGTTCATGTGCTACAAAGGGCCTCTAGGTGAGTGGCGTGATTCTGAGTAAGTGTGATACAGAAGACGGTTGGTGTCTTCATGCCAATGCTTGCAACTTGCCAAGCCTCGGGAAAGCGCAAAAAGTTTGCAATATAAAGAAGGTGACAATGTGTACTCAGTTCACAAGTTCTCTGCTGTATATTATGCATCTGTCACAAATTTCTTTGTGTACGGAGGGAGGTGCAGTTCTGATGCACTCGGAATATATTTTGGGTAACTCTGGTCTTCACTTAGGCCACCCTTATAAATTTATGATTTACTTAAAAAGCAGATGTGCTACACTACAGCCTATCTCTGGATTCTTAAACAGTCCCCTGCACCTCTTTTGTGCCATAACACAGAGCACCTCTGTGCACTTGCAACTGTGGTACACAGTGTGTTAAGCTTCATCAAACAGGCATTTAGATGGAATTTGATTAAAAAGAAGTATTGGATGGGACAGAAGCCAATTTCTTTTTTTTTTTTTTTTTTTTTTAAATTATTGCAAAATCAAGATTAAATAAAAAAAAAACTAAATGCCTGGTGGCAAATATTTATGTCTGTATTCAGACTTGCCTTTTCTTATACACTTTGAATAATATACATGTATCACCTTTTTTTTAGGTCACTAATAAAATAATTCTTTTTTTTTTTTTTGTCAGTTTATACATTAAACAAAATTATTAGTGCGTACACGTAGAAGACAGTGAGGTCATTTGAGATTCTGGCATGTGAGCTTGTTTGAATGGTGGGAGCAGCATAGCATTAGAATTTTAGAGCACGGATTATGACAATTGATACTGGGAAGTGTATGCTGAACAATTATCCAGATACCCAAGTCCCAGTACGTTTAATATAAGTCATACAGTGTGACTCACTAAAGTCCAAGAGACCTGTACCGAACAGGACACATCTATCTGATGCTGTACGGGGCCATTCAAAATATGGACATTGTTCTTGCTATTTAACAATGTCTACATACACACAGGCAAGGCTCCAAATGTACCGGAATATGGTCCGAATTTCAGCTGTATGTGTGGCTGAAATTCGGATCCGGACTGGTAAATTCTGGATTCTGGATGCTTCAAATCCTGGCCTGCCTACACATATTGGCGGTGGGTAAAGGTTCTAATTATAATAGAAAGGGGGGATTCTAATGTAAACTGCAAAACACTCAATGATAAAGTGAAATATGTGATGCAAGAAAAAAACAGACCCACATGAACCCCTTGAGCACAGAATGAGTTTCGTAAGGCAGGAAAGCCTTTATAAAAGCTTTTTCCATAATTTGAAACCTCAGTCAAAGAGCTCAAGGCATTCCCACCTTGAAATCTCATTCTGCCCAGAGCCATCAAGTGGCTCACGTTCTTCATTGTTTCTTGTTTTGTGTTGCATGTGTATTATCATTAGAGCTGCCACCTATGAGTGGTATATGGGGGGGACAACACAGTGTTACCCCCAGTTTAAGAAGTAGATATTGGCACTTGTATATATTATTACATCCCTGCCTGTCAATAAGAAAACCAGTGCTGCTACTTCCTGGGTATACAGCATAGTCGAGCTAATCTCAGGAGGTAGACTATTGCCCAAAGCACCTGCCTTGCAAAGACTTCTCATTGAGCTGCATTGGGAAGTCTGTGATTGGACAGTCATAGAAAGGAGAAGGAAGAGAGTTGCAATGGCTGCAGACAAGAGATCTGCAGCCCTTTAAAAAAATCTGTTTTTAGATATATACCCAATTAAAAAGAAAATGTTTTTATTGCAGTATATATACTAAAAAGTGTGTGTGTGTTTTTTTATGCAGGCAGTTAAATGTCACTTTAACATTTCCTACCTAGGTCCCCCACCCATTATTTTTCAGACATTTCCCCATGGGATGTGGCCTCTCTAATGTTAGTTTTTAATGTCTAGTAGATTTGCCCCATGGCTGATTCACATGGTAGGTGGATACCTAACAAATCTCTATATCCCCTCTTACATTAATATGGGAGTCAATATATATATACACCAAGCTTGTTTTTTTTTCTAGTGTTGCCATAGGGAAAGTGGTAAATAAAATTAGTATTTGCTTGCAAAAAGCATGTGAACGATAATATGCGACCATGCAAACTGTCGGATGCATTCGGCCCTGATTTATTTTTAAAATTGGCGATTTATGAATTTTCCGAATTCTATACTTACTGGCCAGTTGGTGCAGATTCAGTTGGGTTGGCTGAATTCCACCAGGAATAAGCTTTAGTAAATCTGGGAATTGCCATTCGTCTATTATTACTAGATCTTGGCCCCTTCCCTGTTAGACCTGTGATAGCTCACCTTGGCCATGCATATATATGTACAGGAAATAGCATTACGTACCCTCACTGCTATGCATAGTGTACGGAATGAGATAATAGATAAGCAGTCCTCGATTCCAGGTTTTAAAAAAAATTCTACAAGTTTTTTAAGGGGGCACCTAATTGTAAATTAGAAAACAGACTTATTAAAAAAGGGATAGAGTAACCTTGTAATTCTTTATAATGTTAAAACATTTAGATTTATACCCAGATACCACATTTAATGTAATTTTTAACAATTAACTTGGTGTACATACTTTGCAACTGCACATGAAAGATGCACTCCAGGATGGATTTATGATTTATCGTGTGTGTGTGGTGTGGTGTGGTGTGGTGTGGTGTGTGTGTGTATATAAAATTGACAAAATTTGGAAAATAATTTTTTTTTCAAACCAGGAAGTAGGTGAACCAAAATCTCAGTAATAACTTGACCTTTCGTTTATTTTCCACTTTCCTTAGGAATTTGCACTGTTTTTTCCCAGTAGGCAAATCAATGCGCTGCCATTCTAATAACTAGGGTACTTTCATGGGTCAAGATACTGGGGAAAGTTTATCCCCATATTTGACATGACCTTTTTCTATTGTATTGTTGATGGGACAGCTCCCCCTTTATACTTTAAACTCACACATCAGTGGTGTTTTGGAATTTGGCATTAAAGGGTTAAAGGGCCACTCCAATAAAGCACTTCTGATTACTGAAGTGATTTACGGGTGAGGAGTATCCCATTTCAAAGGCACTTTATGAAGAAATCAGCACTTTTATAATTAATTAATGAAACAACTGTCAGAAAACCAGGGAGGATTACCTCCTGCTTCCGTTAGCTTCCATGAACTTATGGAAGTAGAAGACTCGCTCTACTTGAGCATATCTGAGGCTCGCCCCACAAACCTCCCTATTAGATCTCAGATCATTGTTGTGCTCATTGAGAAGCCTCTGACTGGTTATTTCTCCTTGAAGAGACGGTTAGTCTGCTATGGGAAAAAAGGGGAGAGTTTACGAGGGTTGCAGTTCATAAGAAAATGATATGAAAATGCATGCATTCATTGTGGGTATATCTAATGAACATCTAATGACATCTAATGACATAAATTGACATTAACCAGTCCGGAACTCTAGTTCCCCCTGCTGATGATCCCCGAATGATGCTTAGGGATTAATCTCAGCATATGCAGTGTTTCAAAATCAAAATTCTGTACATACAAACTGTAGGCATTATGACAACTGCAAATCACTGCAGTGGTCATGGTGCTTGGAGTAACCCTTTAAGAGAACACTGAGCAAACTTAAAAGTCTATATTGAGTCTCCACTAAGGTCTTCAAAATGTTTTAGCTCACTTGTGCTATTACAGAGGGTTCCTATACCATTTGCATTTCAGACCGAACCTACCAACAACAAGGTCCAGAACCCAAACTTCACAATGGTCCTTCAAAAGAGACACAGCATCTCCAAGCGATCAATAGAAACTTAAAACAAAGGATGGTGGGGGTTTTGCTCATATGGTAGTTACGGGATGCAGATAGCTCATAAACAAAATTTTATTCATTCATATAGTTTATTGTAAAAAGGAAATCGCCACATTTGGTAATCATATTCCCACATGTTAATATCTATGGATGAATAGTTACACAATACATATTTATTTAGTTTAGTGATATCTTCTCTAGCCATTTCAATTAATTTTCAGCCCCGTAACTTTCTCCTACTTTTTTTTTTTTTCATTTCCAAGCACTTGCATCTAAATTAAATTGTGTTTGTCTTTGTTCTGGAATGATTGAACACAAGTAAAAATATTGACCTTTTCAGCAAAGATTTGAAGTGATTGTCTGTTCTAGGCTACGGGAAAAAAAAAGAGCGAGTATTTTTTTTTTCTTCATTAATGTGCAGCCCTGAAGGATATTTTAAAACTGTACAGATGGCCAGGGAAAGAAAGAAAAAAATATGGATATTAAGGAGGTTTGGCACAGAATTATCAGTGACAAGATGCCAATGGGAAAAAAATAGGTGTTCTGAATATGCGATTATTATAATGTATAATTTATACAGAGATGGACAGAGTTTTAAATGTAAATGTGCCAGGACAATACATTGTAAATTTCCTTAACATTCCAGGGGTAAAATAGGTCATAATTGGAAAAAAATACATAGCATTCATTTAATTTTGTATGGAGGATACACACAAATGTAATGTGGAAACTATGTATTCTGATAGATATAAAGATAGATAGATAGATAGATAGATAGATAGATAGATAGAGTATGGGGGGGAAGTATTTGATCCCCTACTGATTTTGATCGTCTGCCCACTGACAAATAAATGATCAGTCTATAATTTTAATGGTAGGTGTATTTTAACAGTGAGAGACAGAATAACAGAACTAAAAATCCCAAAAAGCACACGTCAAAAAAGTTATAAATTGATTTGCATGTCAATGAGTGAAATATGTATTTGACCCTTTCGACTTAGTACTTGGTGGCAATCGCAGAGGTCAGAAGTTTCTTGTAGTTGGCCACGTGATTTGCACACATCTAAGGAGGGATTTGGTCCCACTCCTTTGCAGATCCTCTCCAAGTCATTAAGGTTTCGAGGCTGATGTTTGGCAACTCGAACCTTCAGCTCCCTCCACATATTTTTTATGGGATTAAGGTCTGGAGACTGGCTGGGCCACTCCAGGACATTAATGTGCTTCTTCTTGAGCCACTCCTTTGTTGCTTTAGCTATGTGTTTTCGGTCAATGTCATGTTGGAATACCCATCAAAGACCCATTTTTAATGCCCTGACTGTAGGAAGAAGGTTCTCACCCAAGATTTGATGGTACATGGCCTCGTCCATCGTCCCTTTGATGCGGTGCAGTTGTCCTGTCCCAGTAGCAGAAAAACAGCTCCAAAGCTTGACGGAAAAACAGCTCCATGTTTGACGGTGGGGATGATGTTCTTGGGGTCATAGGTAGCGTTCCTCCTCCTACCAACAAGACAAGATGAGTTGATGCCAAAGAGCTTGATTTTGGTCACATCTGATCATAACACTTTCACCCAGTTCTCCTCTGAATCATTCAGATGTTCATTGGCAAACTTCTGACAGGCCTGTACATGTGCTTTCTCGAGCAGGGGGACCTTGCGGGCGCTGCAGGATTTCAGTCCTTCACAGCATAGTGTGTTATCAATAGTTTTTTTGGGGACTATGGTCCCAGCTGCCTTGAGATCATTAACAAGATCACGTGTAGTTCTGGGATGATTTCTCACCATTCTCATGATCAGTGAAGCTCCATGAGGTGCTCTTGCATGTAGCACCAGACCGAGGGAGTCTGACAGCTATTTTGTGTTTCTTCCATTTGAGAATAATCGCACCAATTGTTCTCACCTTCTCACCAAGCTGCTTGGCGATGGTCTTGAAGCCCATTCCAGCCTTGTGTTGGTCTACAATCTTGTCCCTGACATCCTTGGACAGCTCTTTGGTTTTTGCCATGGTGGAGAGCTTGGAATCTGATTGATTGATTGCTTCTGTGGACAGGTGTCTTTTATACAGGTAATGAGCTGAGATTAGGAGCACTCCCTTTAAGAGAGTGCTCTTCATCTCAGCTCGTTACCTGTATAAAAGACACCTGAGAGCCAGAAATCGTGCTGATTGATAAGGGAATAAAATACCTTTTTCACTCATATACGTGCAAATCAATTTATACCTTTTTTAGACATGCGTTTTTCTGGATTTTTTTTTTTTTTTGTTATTCTGTCTCTCTCTGTTAAAATACATCTACCATCAAAATTATACACTGATCATTTCTTTGTCAGTGAGCAAACGTTCAAAATCAGCAGGGGATCAAATACTTTTTCCTCTCACTGTAGACAGACAGACAGATAGGATTTGTAGTTTTTCCAACATTTGAATGTGATTGCTTAATTATCCCTTGATGGACAAAGTTTTTAATTATGGCTGGCTGAAAATCAGTGTGGTTTTACTAAATCTGTAGATCTGCAAAGTCAAAGCTGCCTGTCTCTGGAAGATTTTCTGTTTGGGGATTATAGGAACTGTAGTTTATTTACAAGTGGAGAGCTGAAGGGAGAAAGGCTACTAATGTACTTTGCCACTTTGCTTCTTAAATTAAATAATTTTTACGCACATAAATATATATATATAAAATAAGACACTAAAAACAATGAGCCGTGAAATATCTTATTACCTTGGTAAGGTACAGGACAGCCCTGAGGGATTTAAAAAATGCGGAATCAAACATTTGTTCAGAGCCTGCTTATTCATTAAACCAGGTATGTGGGTGATTATACATTTCTCTTAAAAAATAAACAAGTAAATACAACTGAACAATAATTCAAGAATCACATGATTAATGCACACTGTCAAACTAAGGTAGAACTTAAACTGGATCCGTCATCTAAACAACGTCAATTCTATCTCTAATCTATGCTAGAAAAATTGCCAACAAATATATAGAATGTCAGGGATTGCTTCTTAAAATGAGTACAACTGATGAGAAACTACATTTCAGCCCATAATAAACCAAGTTGAGAAAATAATGTAGTTTACATTTTTATTTTAAATTATTTTTCAGTTTAGCTATTTTGACTTAAAATGTACAAATCCTAGTTTATGAGATGGGTACACACTTCACAAAGCATCAGGTTCCAACGAGCCCAGGTAACTCTGTTTCAAGATGCTTCCCAACTGAAACTACAAAAAATAACCTCTTCTGAAACTGCTAAATGCAGCCGTACATGACCACAATCGGCAACACCGATGGCTGCACGTATTGTCACAATCTACTTAGTGCAAGACATTTCTTCACTTCTTATATCTGTGAGTTTCTTATATAATTAACTTCAGCATCCAGTTTCAAACAAATGTTGGGCCGATCGGCAGAATTTTGGGCAAACGGCAGCTTGTCCACAAAACCTGAACTCAGACGCACTATATGGACGAATCAGGGACAAAAGAAATGGACAAAAACATTTTGTTTGATTCATGATTCAGAGGTCTGACCATGGCGCCAAAAAAGTGATTGATGGGAAAAACAGATAATGGATGATTAAGGGACAGTCACTAAATATTGCTTTTATTCACAGATCAAGTCAGAAGTGACCAATAGTAAGAAAAAAGATGGTGCAGCAAAAAAATACATATATATTGAAAGGCTTGGCCTGAAGTTGTGTGAGGGGATTATGGGCCTTTAAAGGGACTCCCCCCTTCCCTATCTTTCTGTGATTGGTCTGACAAGCTGCAGGCTGATGAGACTGTCTGGTTCAGTACAGAACGATCTACTCCCAGTTCAAAGGTGATCAACACAAACTGCCTAAACTTCAAACAAGTTGGTCTTGGCCTAGTGTGACCAACGCAAGTATTACCTCACTCTAGTAAACAGCAGCCTCATTAGAAGCTCATGGGGCACTGCCATGTCCAGCCCAGCCACGGCTTCTATAACTGTTGGTTTTTCAACAAAACCGTAAGTTTGTTTGTTCAGCCATTCGGATATGGCAAATGTTACTAATGAAGCAAATCAAGCCTATTTCAATCGTACATAGCATGCCTCATTCTGCTTACTGTATTTGGCCCTCGCTAGGCCATATCGACTTTTATCATATGCATTTCAGTTAGTGACCCTGCAATTTAATGTTTCACTCTACATTTTAAAGTTTTCTTTGTCTGTCCTGGGTATTCATGCACTTTTTGAGCCTTCATTGTTTAGTAAATATGTGGCTAGGTGTTGCAACTTACTGGCTAAATTTATGTCAGGCCCAAACTTGGGCCTATACATGTGGTCCAGGAAATAAAATATAAACTTGTATATACATTCTCTGTACACATAAATGTAAAATTCTTTATTTTCTGTAAAAGGGAATTTCTAAATGTCTTAAATCTTCTTACTAAATGACCTCGTGCCTTCACATATAGTTCACAAATATAACTAACTTGTATATACATTTACTGTACTTACATGAACTAAAACTCTCATGGGACTCATCAGCCCGCAAAGGTTTACTTTGGTTTAGTTATACTAATTACGGGTTGATGGTTGGCTTCTCATACACTTGTTAGCTTGAATTGTCCACCGTTATGGTCCTTGTAGATACTTTTCATCATATATTCTTGTTGATACTGATACTAGTTACCATTTTTTGGTTTTCTGCAGTATTGATACTTTTCCGGTTCTCAACCCTTTCTACTCTATTATTTCCCCTATATAAGTTTGTTTGTCAACTTGGCCCTCGCTATATTAATCACTTATCTACGTTCATCAATACGTTCACCTGTCTCCGGGTTATCCCATTAATTATAGGCAAAAGGAACTTAAACATATGACAGGTTCATAATTCACTTAATTTCCAGAGTCTTTGAATTATTAGAATTTTGCTATTAATGCTATTAATTTAAGTTTGACCTCATATGCTGGTATTTTCATATTCATGCCACCTGGTTTAGTCTAAGTCACTCGTGTTACCCCTCAATTGTTTTCAAGGTATATATTGGTTGTCACTTATATGTTTACAACTATTTCCTTAGCCCTCGTAGGTCTCACGTGTCTGGCAGATTCTGCTATTTCAATGTACACGGTATTACTCCTCCAGGTTCTAAAGGGAATTTCAAGTTGTGTCCTTAGTGGTCTTCCAACAATTGCTGTCACCAAGTCTTTCCATTACTATTCACGTCACAGGTAAGTGGTCCTTTATTACATAATGTTGGTTATTATGTCTCTGGTTGTGTTTGCTACCCTTTTTTCCACCTTCAATTTAGGCTATCTCACTATACCATCAAGTTACACCTGACTGGCATCCAACATCACATGTTTCTCTACTTTCCAACAAAGCCAGGCCTTTTATAGCTTCCTGAGGCCATGGGAATTCACCATGAGTGGCCAACACAATTCTACCTAATTAAACATCAAAATCATTACATACTGACTCTACCTGTGACCAAAATGAGTCAACTGGGTCAACCCGTCCACATTCCATACTATCCCACGAATAATATATGGTGCCAGTGAAGGTTTCCGAGTCCTACCTCCTCACCGTACCGAATATCGCATCTCTTCCTCTACTGTCACTTCACTGGACTATTTTCACTACCTCTAAGTTCATGTTATATGTACGGTTATTGTTAACAAGGCTCGGTATGAACCTTAGCCTTTATTCAGGACAGTCGTTTGGGATAGGAGCCACATCTACGGCATCAAGCCAGGAAGTTCCAGTCCATGTCATTAAAACTCTTGGTTGCTGGAAGTCATCAGCATATACAACATACATACCCCAACCAGTACAGGAAATACGAAGGGCATTTGTTAAAATGTCATCTTAATATACTTACGTTGAATTATGTTCTTTACTCAATAAATGTATTTTGAGCATGATATGTATTCCTTTTTGCCCACTTTATTTACTGGCCTACAGCATACGTCGGTTTCGGAACACCTCAACCGAATTTTTCCTATCATAGGTTTGCTAACAACAATCTTACTTCATATCATAATCCATGTTGCCAAGAACATAAATATATGTGTATTAGAGTTGTAGTTACATAAATATATGTGATTAGAGTTGTAGTTATATATATATAACTATATATATAGATATATAACTACAACTCTCATGGGATTCATCACCTTTCTATTATTTCTCCTATATAAGTTGATATGTCAACTTGGCCCTTGTTATATTAATCACTTATCTATGTTCATCACTACGGTCTACATGCATTAGGAACATCATTCAGTCATGTTCAGTTTAAGCAATTATAACAATTATTATATAAATATTTATAACAATATAATATATAAAACCTTTTTTTTTTACTATTTCTCCTTTGTGCCCTTTATTGCTTGCTTCATCTCATCAATGCACTGCAAAATATTTACATAATGTTTATATTTTGCAGTACACTTTTTGCCCAATTTTTGCACCCTTCTGGTTCATTAGAATGATTTTTCCCGAAACAATTGCATGAACAAAATTAGTGAGAATGTAAACGCTAGATTTTCCAAAAAAATTTAATTTTTCTTGGTTAAATCTATTCGGCCAAACTACGTTTTTTGTTTTTTTTTGCTGTGCACAAGTCTATTAAATAAACCCATTGTGTAATTTGAAATTGCTGCGTAAAATGTTGGCGCTGTATAAAATCTAATAGTAATTATAAGAAAAATCTAGGAACTGATTAGTTGTTCAGGGTGTATACTGTGGCATTCAAAGAGGGAGTTAATAATTACACGTGCGACTTACGTAAGGATTTCCATGCTAAATATTCTGAGATTAAGTACGTGTCAAAAACAAATGAACCATTTGAAATAAAGTTAATATGTTTTTAAATGCTCAAGTGATTAAGTTGTTTTAAAAACACAGAACTTGTTTAATACTACAGCCAAAAATTGAAAAAAAAAATTGTGATTACCCTATTGGCCTTTTCTTTATGTATCTACACATTTACAGTACGAGAAGAGAATAAAATACCAATTATTATAATTTTACAATCTCTTTAACAATTTTAAAATGATATCAAGTTATTGTAACTGAATAACTACTTAGGACACATTAGTAACCTCTACTGATTTCAGAACTGGAGGGAAGGTGCAATTAAGAAAGATGATTAGGCGTATTATCTAATGGCTTTTGTACCTATATGTCTATTTTTTATCTACCCCCTTCAATGCCAGAGGTTTGAGCAAAATATTGTTCTGGAATAAATCATTTAAGGGTTAAACAGATCCAATTAACAGTTCTCCACCCTGAAGAAGATTTGATAAAACAGTTCATATGATTGAGTGAAATTGACTTGCATGCAATTAAAACATACTCACACACTAACCAACGTGATAGGTTTGTAAAGATGACTAAACCACTGTCTAATTTTGTCTTTTTTTCAATATTTTACTTTCAGATGCCATTGAAAAAATAAAAGATCAAATAGTGGAATAGGTCTGTTTAAAAAACCCAATAACCTGTTTGGCCAGAATTTAAAGAGTCAAACATGTATCATCAAAAATGTTTTAGGTATGAAATGGCATAATGTGAGAAATTGGACTGTTATGTTTATATTGTTTATTAGGAAGCTTGCAATTCTAGCAAAATCTTTATTGATAGTTATGTTTTACTTCAGTAAGGGTCTGTTTTTTGTTTATTTGAATGTATTTTATTTTTTAAAAATTGTTTAAAGTATGGTTGTTAAAACTGTAAAGTGCAATCTGATATCTTGACTAGATCAATTTCCTGACAGGTAACAAAAAAAACACACAAAAAAAACTTAATTGGAAGAAACGTATACAATTATATGACAAGGGGTAGTAGATACAAGGAATGGCCTGCCAGTAGAAGCAGTAAAGATGAAAAGTGATAAAAAAAAAGTACCTACTTGAAATATCTTTACAGTGATATCAGTACAGATTAGCAATGATATAAAAATCCAATGTTCTAGAAAAGAGTTCCAGTGGAAGCAGTGAACACTAACCTTGACCTACAAAAGTAGTAGACACCTGGAACAGCCTTCCAGTTGATACACTAAAGGTTATTAGTGAAATAGAAAGGTATATAATACCTGGAACAGATTATGCACAGAAGTACAGACTAAGGGCGATATAGAAGGGGTACTAAATACCTGGAATAGCCTTCCATAGGAAGCAGTATAGGCTACCTTTGATATAGAATGGACAGTATTAGCAGTTCAATCTGGCATTATCTATGGTTGGAAAAGTGGTAGGGAAGTGCATGAACAAAAAATTTGGTTCAGTTCGGGAGCGGGTAAAATTTGTCTGCTTCGACAATTTGGACTAATGGCATTCAGTTTGGTTCGCCACTTTAGAACTGCCGAACGTCATCACTTCAGAACTTCTAATCTTCGTCACTTCGGACATTCGTAAGCATTCGAAAGTCCGAATGGCATGACATTTGTACAAATGTACATTCGGAAAGAAACGAATTGCACATGTCTACTTGATATATCCTATATAATAATTGGCTAAGGATGTTTGTCCGATGCAGTCATGCGCAGTAGAGAATGCGCAAGACTACACGGGACAAACATCCAATGCCAGGCAGCGAGGGAGCAAAGTACTTACTGTGCTCTTGCAGCACAACTCCCTCCCACGTCCTTCGGGGTCCACTGGCAGCCGCAATGTGATGCGTACAGGATATGACGTCATTGCACAAAAGGAATTAGCTTATTGGTCATCATTATCGTAGTTTTCCCTCCCTCTTGTTTTGCCACTTTTCAGAAATCCGAATCACTTTGGCACTTTGACACATTGGCACTTCGAAGCTTTGGCACTTTTGAACTACCGAACTTCGGCACTTCGGGACTTCAGCACTTGGGACATTCGTAAGCATCTGAATGGCATGAAATCTGTCCGAATGTACATTCGCAATGAAACGAATCGCACGTGTCTAAAAAGTGGAACTTCCTATAAAACAGATTGAATATTAGTTCCGATTGTAACACTTGTGTGTCTTAATTTTTCATTTTTTCCATTCTGCAAGTAGTTAAGGGAACACTATAGCATTTTAAACACAAATGTGTATTCTTAACGCTATAGTGTCCTAGTTACCATTTAGGTGACAGCCTTGCCCTCCATAAAGGTTAAAAGGGTATAATTTATCCTTTAGCATCCATGAACTACAGAATGCACACTATAATCACTTATGAATAAAAATGCAATGTATTATGTACATAAAGAGTACCACACAAATAATACAAAAATAAGTAAACAAAAATGACAGCAGCAAGGGCAAATACAATAGCAAATAGTACAATACCAACAAAGCTCCACACAGCCCTAGAACAGAAACACGAGCCACAAGACCCCCAACGACTGCTGCCTTCACCAGTGCTATATCACCCAAAACAACTTTTTAAATATGTTGTAGATGTCTTTTTTGGTAGAAAATGCAGCACTGTTGTGAACTACCTTTGCAAGGCATACAGTGTATCATCTGACTTGCAACTGTAAGCATTGGAGGTCCCCAATTCCATCTCCTTGGGTCTTGGGGTGCAATTTGATAGGGTTCTGATATCTTGTGTCTTTTGTCGTATGCTGGCAGTGGCTTATGTGACCTGCAACCCATCTCTTCTCTAGAGACCATACAGCCTTTTGCAGGATCGAGTAAGTGTGATTCTAAGCCTACAGGCTTCTGTAGGATGTACTGCTCCTCGCAGGCTGTCTATGTGGTAGGTCCTGTGAGGCTGGTGTGTCGAAAATTGAAAGGCATTTGCAGGTCCCTCTCAATTACCTGTGGCAATTTGTAGTTAAAGCAGGGGTATTAGCTCCCTTGATGATGGGCAGTTTTTACGAGACGTGTTGAAGAGCTCAAGAAATGGTGTCTGTGCATCTGGCATCTGCGTTTTCATTTTACTACAAATTCAGTATTTGTGAATAAGTGAAAAAAAAGTGAATAAGCCCCATAGACTCAAAATATAAACATCAAACATATTTGATGACTTGACAAGTTCTGTGGAAAGGGATAGCTTGGACTGCAAGGGAGGGGAGACAATGTTGCAATTTAGTGGACAGAGAAAATGGGAAGTTATAGGAGGGTACCCACCAGCTGACAGGAATGAGTGTAGGAAGCCTTGATCTCTCCCTCCCAGCCACCTTGTTCCCTTATGATGATTGCAGCTAGTTTGTGGTCTCTGTGTCTTGTTTTTTTCTGTTTCGTTTTTGTCACAGCGAGTGGAGTTCATGGCCAGCGCATTTGAAGGCTGGTGGATTTGGATTGGGGAGTCACAGCCTGATTGGGCTGAAGACGGAAGGCCGGGTGCTTCGGACTATGGGAAAGAAGGTTATACACATCTGGTGGGATAACCACCCCCATCAGCTGACAGGCGGAAGTAAATGCTTGTTTTTGAACTGTTAATACAGCTGTGGCCGTTATACATGTGTTTGTGTGTTTATTGGGCAATGGAAAGGTCAGCAGTCATGCTGGAGCACTCAGAGGGTTAAAGCTAACCTGTTTTCTTTCTAAGTTAATTTTTTTTTGGCATTTTTTTTTTCTGCGTAATGCGTCAGTGATCTTCTGTATTTTATATGTCAATAATCTATTCTATTCCCTAGATCACGTTAATCTTACTAATGACAAATTAGTATTCTCCATGTACACTTTCTAGATTTACAAATTAACACCCCAGCTTTCAGGGGATTCAAAATCATCCACTCTTACTAATTCCTCCGCGGACTGCCTGACACATAGCAGATTTTTATATTCCCTTTTAAAGCATTCAGCTCGCAAGAAATTATTTATAAATCTGACTATCAGACTCATTTTTTTTCCTTATGTTGCTTGAGGGGCTGAGAGAGTGGGATCAAATTGGGAAGAACTGCTAGAGATTTAAGAACTTTATTTGCGTCGATTAACCTTTAGGGTACTCCTTGGAAATCACACAAACACATAGTATGTCAATATTTATTACATGGTAAGGCATGGAATTAAAACCATATATTGTGGAGGTTAGAATTCTCGTTAGTGACCTACTTTGAAAAAAACTTGTTTACTCCTGTAACAGGATTATTGTTCGAATCAGTGATGGCTTGCTTGGGTGCTCAAGATGATTCAGATTTATACTTCCCATGATAAGGTGTCTGAGCATCATGGTAAAATAATTTCAGGAATTTCTGGGGTGCAGGGATATATATTACTGACTTAACATGCCCCTGGCCCCTGTCTAAGAGATATGGTGATTGAGCTCTATACACCTAATATGTGTCATAGAAGAGGTAAATCCACTTTAGTAGTTATGATGCTAGAAGCACCTCCGTGCCATTCCCTTGTCATGGGGCAAAACATTTTGTAACATTTCACCTCTTACCTGGGTCCGGCTGGGTGCCAAGACTTAAGGATGGCGGTTGAATTACATCTGGCTTTGGAAGAGCTCCAGAAACCAGAAACGGATCCTGACGCTCATTCATTGGCTGAGACCGCCAGCTAAGAGATCACAGAATCAGGCACAGAATTAGCCAGCCCCGGAATACAGCAGATATAGGCTCCTTGTATCATACCGACTTGAAAACCCGGACATTTTGTGGAGGCTCTTTTATTTATAGGGTTTAGTTATTAAATAGAATAAATTGTAAAATTC